>NC_047667.1:1137543-1219517 GCF_011762505.2 Arvicanthis niloticus
GGACCTCACTTTGGTGGACAGTAGGAATGACATAACTGTGGTGGACAACGCAAAGTTTGTCCCTGTGGTGCACAGTGGTGAGGACATCCCTTTTGTGCACAGGAGGATGTCCTTGTAGAGGACAGTAGGGAGGACCACACTCTAGTGGACTGTGGGGTAGGATGTCCCTGTGGTGGACAGTGGGAATGATGTCCAAGTTGTGGACAATAGTGAGGACTTCTCTATGGTGGACTGTATGAAGGATGTCCTTGTGGTGGTCAGTGGGGAGGATGTCCCTGTGGTGGACAGTGGGGAGGATGTGTCTGTGGTGGACAGTTGAAAGATGTACCTTTGGTGGACAGTGGGAAGGATGGAGGACTGTGGGTTGGATGCCCCAGTGGAGGGCAGTGTGTAGAACGTCTTTATGGTGGACAGTGGGAAGGATATCCCTGTTGTGAACCATTGGGAGGATATTTCTATGCTGGACAGTGGGAAGGATGTCCTTGTTATGGGCAGTGGGAAGGACCCCCTTGTGGTGGACATTGGGAAGGATGTACCTGTGGTGAACAGTGGGGTGGACATCCCTGTGGTGAACAGTGGTGAGAAACTTTTTTGGTGCACAGGAGAACACCCATATGGTGGACTGTAGGAAGGATTTCCCTGTTGTAGAGAGTGCAGAGGACATCTCTCGGGTAGACAATGGTGATGACGTTTCTGGTGTACACTGGAAGATGTCACTGTGTTGCAGAGTTGTGAGGACGTCCCTGTTGTGAAGAGGAGATTGTTCCTGTGGTGCACAGTAGGGAGGATGTCCCTGTTTTGAACAGTGGGAAAGAACAACCCAGTGGTGGACACTGAGAGGGCAACCCTGTGGTGGAGAGTGGGGACACATCCCTGTGGTGGACAGTGGTGTTTATTTCTCTGTGGTAGATGAGGGAAGGATATCACTGTGGTGGACAATTTGGACGATATCCCTGTGGTGGACAGTGGGAACGACGTCCCTTTGTTGGACACTGGGAAGGACATCCCTGTGGTAGACAGTGGTGAGGACGTCCATGTGATGGACAGTGCAGAGGATGTCTGTGTTGTAAACACTTGGAAGAATGTTCCTGTGGTGGACTGTGGGAAGTACATCCCTTTGGGGGAGAGTGGGTATGATGTCCCTGTGGTGGACAGTTGGGAGAACCTTTCTGTGGTGGACAGTGGGGAAGATATTTCTGTTGTGGACTGCGAGATGGATGTCTCTGTGGCTGAATGTGGGGAGGGCATCCTTTGGTGGACAGTGGGGAGGACGTTTCTGTGGTGGAAAGTGGGAAGATTGTCCCTGTGGTGGACACCATGGAGGACATCTCTGTGTTCTACAGTGGAAAGGATATCCCTTTTGTGCCCAGTCTGGAGGATGTCCCTGTTGTTTACAGTGGGAAGGACTTCACTGTGTTTGATAGTTGGGAGGACATCCCTGTTTTGGACAGTTGGGAGGATGTCACTGTGGTGGACAGTTTAGAGGATTTCATTGTGGTGGACACTGCAGATGACGGCCTTGTAGACAGTAAGAAAAATTGTGGTACACAAGAGAATGTCCCTTTGGTGGACAGTGAGAAGGATGTAATTGTAGTCGAGAGTGCAGAGGACATATCTGGGGTGTACAGTGGTAAGATCATCCCTGTTGTGCATAGGAGGATGTCCCCAAGGGGTACAGTGAGGAGGATATCACTGTGGTGGACAGGCAGAAGGATGTTCCTGTTGTGGACAGTGGGAAGGACCTCCCTGTGGTGGACAATGTGTATGATGTCAGTGTGGTTTACAGTGTGCAGTATATTCATTTTGTAGACAGTGGTGAGGAGGTCACTGTAGTGGACATTGGTGAGGACAACCATGATGTGGACAGTGCTAAGGATGTCCTTATGGTACACAGGAGGATGTCCCTGTGGTGGACAGTGGGAATGACATCCCTGTGATGGACAGTTAGGAGGACCTCCCTGTGGTGGACATTGGAGAGGACATTTCTGTGGTGCACAGTGGTATGTACATGTTTGTTGTGGACAGTGTGTCAGACAGCAATGTGCTAAACAGTGGAAAGGACATCCCTGTGGTGGACAGTGGGAAGGAATTCCCTGTGGTGGACAGTGGAAAGGACATTTATATTGTGGACAGTGAGAAGGACGTCACTGTTGTGGACATTGGGAAAGACCTCATTGTGGTGGACAGTGGGAAGGGTGTGCCTGTGGTGGACAGTGGGGAGGACATCCTTGTGGTGGACAGTGAAAAGGACATCCCTGTTATGAACTGAGGGGAGGATATCACTGAGGTGGACAGTGGGAAGGACGTTCTCTTGGTGGACATCGGGGCGGACATTTCTGGTGTGAATAGTGGGAAGGATATCCCTCTTGTAGACAGTGGGGAGGATATCCCCATGGTGGACAGTGGGGAGGATTTCACTGTGATGGACAGTGGGTAAAATGTACTGTGGTGGACTGGAGAATGTCCCTGCAGTGCATAGTTGGAAGGATGCCCATATAGTGGAGAGTGTGGAGCACATCTCTGTGGTGGAAAGTGGTTAGGACATCCCTGTTGTGCACAGGAGAATGTCCCTGTGGTGTACACTGGGAAGGACATCCCTGTGGTGGACAGTGAAGAGGACTTCCCTGTGGTGGACCGTTGAAATGAAGTCCTTGTGGTCGAAAGTGGGAAGGGCGTCCTTTTGAGGACAGTGGGGAGGATATCACTGTGGTGGACAGGCAGAAAGATGTCCTTGAGGTGGACAGAGGGGAGGACATTCCTGTGGTGGACAGTAGGTAGGATGCCCCTGTGGTTTACAGTGCTGAGGATATTTGTGTCTTGGACTTATTTTAGTGCATATTGTGGAGGACAACCATGTTGTGGACAGTGATAAGGATGTCCTTGTAGTACACAGGAGGATGTCACTGTGGTGAAAAGTGGGAGGGACATCTGTTTGGTGGAGCGTGGAAAGGATGTCCATGTGGTGGATAGTTGAGAGGACCTCACTGTGTTGGACAGTGGGGAGGACATTTCTGTTGTGGACATTGGGGAGGACATCCCTGTGGTGGACAGTGGAAAGGACATCACTTTGATGGACATTAGAGGGGACCTTCCTGTGCTGGACAGTGGGAAGGAGCTCCCTGTGGTGGACAGTGGGAAGGACATTTATGTTGTGGACTGTGGGAAGAACATCTCTGTTGTGCACATTGGGAAAGACCTACATGTGATGAACTGTTGGAAGAATGTCCCTCTTGCGGACAGAGAAGAGCATGTCACATAGGTGAACAGTGGGAAGCACATCCCTGTGGTGGACAGTGGGGGAGGACTTTTCTTTGGTGGACCTTAAGAATGACATTTCTGTTGTGGACAGTGGGGAAAATATTTCTATAGTCGACAGTTGAAATGATGTCCCTGTGGTGGACAGTGAAGAGGACCTACCTGTGGTGGAGATTTTGGAGGAACTCCCTGTGGTACCCAGTGGGTAGGACGTGTGGTGTGGTGGACAGTGGGTAGTCCATTACTGTGGTGGAAACTAGAGAGAACGTCTCTGTTGTGGAAAGAACATTAATGTTGTGGACAGTGGGAAAGACATCACTGTGGTGGACAGTGGAAAGGACATCACTTTGATGGAGAGTACAGAGGACCTCCCTCTTGTAGACAGTGAGAAGGAGGTTTTTGTGGCAGACATTGGAAGGACATATATGGTGTGGACTGTGGGAAGGATGTTCCTTTTGTGGACATTGGGAAAGACATTTTGTTAGACAGTGGAAGGGATGACCCACTTGTGGACAGTGGGGAGGATGTCCCTGTGGTAGAAAGTGGAAAAGACATCGCTGTTATGGTCTGTGGGGAGGATATCACTGAGGTGGACAGAGAGAAGGATGTCCCTGTGGTGGACGGTGGGGTGGACATTTCTGTTTTGAATTGTGGGAAGGACATCCCTGTTGTAAACAGTAGGGAGGACATCCCTGTGGTGGACAGTGGGAAGAACTTCCCTCTGGTGGAGAGTGGAGAAAATTTCACTGTGGTGGACAGTGGGGAGGATGTTACTCTGGTTCACTGGAGAATGTTCTTGTGGTGCATAGCCAGAAGAATGTCCATATGGTGGAGAGTGCAGAGGACATCTCTGTGGTGGACAGTGGTTAGGACATCCCTGTTGTGCCTGGTGGGGAGGATGTCCTGTTGTTTACTGTGGGAAGGACTTCACTGTTTTTGATAGTTGGGAGGACACTCTTGTTGTGGACAATTGGGAGGATGTCTCTGTGTTGGAGATTTGAGAGGATTTCACAGTGGTGGACAGTGTGGATGAAGGATTTGTGGACAGTAAGAACAACGCTCCTGAGGTGTACAAGAAAATGTCTCTTTGGTGGATAGTGAGAAGGATGTCTTTGTAGTAGGGAGTGTAGAAGACATCTCTCAGGTGTACAGTGGTAAGAACATCCCTGTTTTGCACAGCAGGACAGCCCTGTGGTGGACAGTGAAGAGGACTTCCTTGTGGTGGACCATTGAAATGATATCCTTGTGGTCGACAGTAGGAAGGAAGTCCCTTTGGAGGACAGTGGGGAGGATATCACTGTGGGGGACAGGCAGAAAGATGTCCCTGTGGTGGACAGAGGGGAGGACCACCCTGTGGTGGACAGTGGGTAAGATGTCCCTTTTGTTTACAGTGCAGAGGATATTCATGTGGTGGACGGTGGTGAGGACATCCCTGTAGTGCATATTGTTGAGGAAAACCATGTTGTGGACAGTGGTAAGGATGTCCTTGTAGTACACAGGACGATGTCCCTGTGGTAGACATTGGGAAGGACATCTGTTCATTGAACCGTGGAAAGGATGTCTCTGTGGTGGACACTTGGGAGGACATCCCCGTGATAGACCTTGGGGAGGACATTTTTGTTGTGGACAGTGGGATGGATGTCTCTGTGGCTGAATGTGGGGATGACATCCCTTTTTTGGAGAGTGAGGAGGAGGTTTCTGTGGTGGAAAGTGGAAAGAATGTCCATGTATTGGACAGCAGGGAGGACATGTCTGTGGTCTACAGTGGGAAGGACATGTCTGTTGTGGACAGTGGAAAGAATATTCCTGTGGTGCACAGTTGTGTGGACGTCCCTGTTGTGCAAAGGTGGATGTCCCTGTGGTGCAAAGTGAGAAGGATATTTCTTTGGAGGACAGTCAGAAAGATGTCCATGTGGTGGACTGTGGGGAGGTCCAATCTGTAGTGAACATTGGGGAGGATGTCCCTGTGGTGCACATTGGTCAGGATGTTCCTGTTGTGCACAGGAGGATGTCCCTGTGTTGAACAGTAGAAAGGACATCACTGTGCTGGACATTGGTGAAGATGACCCTGTGGTGGACAGTTTTATAGATGTCCTTGTGGTAAACAGAAGGACATCCCTGAGGTGGTCAGTAAAGAGGACCTCTCTCTGATGGACATTGAAGAGGAAATCTCGGTGGTGGACAGTTGGGTGGACCTCCCTGTAGTGGACAGTGTGTAGAACATCCCTGTAGTGAAAAGTGGAGAAGACATCCCTGTGCTAAACTGTGGAAATAATGTCCTTTTTGTGGACAGTGGAAGGATGTCCGTTTTATGGACAAGGGGAGTACATCCCTATGGTGGACATTGTGGAGGACCTCCCTGTGGTGAACATGTGTAAAATGTCTCTGTGGTGGACAGTGGGGAGGTCATCCCTGCTTAAAGTGGGGAGGACAACCTTGTGGTAGACAGGGGGAGGACATCTCTGTGGTGGACAGTGAGAAGAATGTCCCTGTGGTGGACAGCGGAAAGGACATCTCTGTTTTGTACAATGGGAAAGAAGTCCCTCTGGTGGACAGTGGAGAGGATGTACCTGTGGTGTACAATGGAAAGGACATTCTTTGGTGGACAGTGGGAAGACTCTCCCTGTGGTTGAGAGCAAGGAGGACCTCTGTGTAGTGGATAGTGGGAAGGACATCCCTGTTGTGGACAGTAAAAGATTGTCCCTTTTGTGCACATTGGAAATGATGTATCTCTGGTGAACAGTGGGAAGGACATCCCTATGGTGGACAGTGGTGAAGACAACCATGTGGTGGACAGTGCTAAGAATGCCCCTGTGGTGGACAGCAGGCAGGACCTTACTTTGGTGGACTGTGGGACTGACTTCCCTGTGTTGGACAATGCAAATTGTGTCTTTGTGGTGCACAGTGGTGAGGACATCCCTCTAGTGCACAGGAGAATGACCTTGTGGTGGACATTGGGGAGGAACACTTTGGTGGATTGTGGGGTAGGACGTCCCTGTGGTGGACAGTGGGGAAGATGTCTGTGTTGTGGACAGTGGGAATAATGTCCATTTGGTGGACAATGGGAAGGATGTCCCTGTGGTGGACTGTGGAGGAGGAACTCTTGGGGTGGTCAGTTGGGAGGATGTCTCTGTGGTGGACCGTGGGTAGAAACTTTCTGTTGTGGGCAGTGAGATGGACATCCTTGTAAAGGACAGTGTGGAGTATGTCCCTTTTGGGTACAGTGGTATGAATGTTTCTGTTTTGGACAGTTGGGAATATATTTGTGTGGTGGACAGTTAGGAAGACATCCCTGTGGTAAACAGTGGGAAGGAAGTCCTTTTTGTGGACAGCAAAAGGATGTCCATGTGGTAGACAATGGGAAGGACATCCCTGTTGTAGAGAGTGGGGAGGTTCTACCTGTGGTGGACAGAATGTAGGCCGTCCCTGTAGTGGACATTGGGGAGGACATTTCTGTTTTGGACAACTGAGAGGACGTTACTGTGGTGGACAGTGTGAAGGATGTCCCTTGCTGCACAGCAGGGAGGACCTTTTGTGGTAGAAAGCGGTAAAGATGTCCCTGTGATAGACAGTGATGAGGATGTTACTGTGGTGGACAGTCGAAAGGATGTCCCTTTTTGTGGACAGTGGTGAGGACCTCTCTGTCGTGGACATTGGGAAGGACGTCCCTGTGGTGAACATTGGAAAGGATGTTTCTGTGGTGGTCAGTGCAGAGAACCTCCTCATGTTGGAAAGTGGAAAGGACGTCACAGTGGTGGTCAGTGGTGAGGACATTTTTGTGGTAGAGAGTTGTGAGGAAGTTTCTCTGGTGCAAAGGAAAATGTTCCTTTGGTGGACAGTGGAAAGTACATCTCTATGGTGGTCAGTAGAGAGAAACACACTGTTCTGGAGAGTGGGAAGGAAGTCCCTGTTGTCGATATTGGGAATGACCTCCTTGTGGTGAACTGTGGGAAGTATATCCCTCTGGTGGACAGTGGAGAGGACATCCCTGTGGTAGACAGTGAAGAGAACTTTTCTGTGTTAGACATTTGGGATGACATCCCTGTGGTGAAAAGTCGGAAAGACGTTTCTTTGGTGGATACTGGGGAGGATGTCCCTGACATGGAGGGTGCAGATGACATCTCTGGGGTGGATGGTGTTGCTGACATCCCTGGTGTGCAAAGGAGGATGTCCCTGTGGTGCACAGTGGTGAGGATATCCCTGTTGTGCACAGGAAAATGTTCCTGTTTTCAAAATGGTTAGGATATCCCAGTGGTGAACAGTGAAATGGATGTCACTATGGTGGACAATTTATAGAATGTAACTGTGGTGGACAGTGGTGAGGACATCCCTGTTGTGCACAGAAAAATATCTCTGTTGTGCAAAGAGTGTAGGATGTCCCAGTGGTGAATAGTGAAAAGGATGTCACTGTAGTGGACAATTTGAAGGATGTCTCTGTGGTGGACAATGGGAAGAACATCCCTTTGGTGGACAACAGGGAGGACTTCTTTATGGTGGACTGTATGAAGGACGTCCTTGTGGTGCTCAGTGGGGAGGATATCACTCTCGTGGACTGTGGGGAGGATGTCTCTGTGGTGGACAGTTGAAAGATGTACCATTGGTTGACAGTGGGAAGAATGTCCCTTTGGTGTATAGTGGGAAGGACATCTCTTTTATGGACAGTGGGGAAGTGGGAAGGACATCTCTTTTATGGACAGTGGGGAGAATATTTCTGTGGTGGACTGTTGAAATGACGTATCTGTCATGGACAGTGGAGTGGACCTACCTGTGGTGGAGATTGGGAAGGATCTCCCTGTGGTAGACAGTGGGTAGGACTTCCTTGTGGTGGACAGTGGGTAGTAAGTTACTGTGGTGGACACTGGGTAGGAAGTCCTTATGGTGGACATTGGAAAGAACATCCCTGTAGTGGCAAGTGGGGAAGACGTCCCGGTGGTGGAAAGTGGAATGGATATTACTTTGATGGACAGTAAAGAGGACCTCCATGTGTTGTACAGTGGGTAGGAGTCCCTGTCGTGGACAGTGGGAAGGACATTTGTGTTGTGGACTGTGGTAAGAACATCTCTGTTGTGACATTGGGATAGAACTCCATGTGGTGAACTCTGGGTAGAATGTACCTCTTGTGGACAGAGGGGAGGACATCACTTAGGTTGACACTGGGTCACTTAGGTTGACACTGTGAAGGACACACCTGTGGTGGACAGTGGGGAGGATTTCACTGGATTGGACATTGTTAACTACATCCCTGTGGTGGACAGTAGAGAGGACCTTTCTGTTGTGAAAAGTAGGAAGAAGTTCCATGTGTAGGACAGTGTGGATAATATTTATGTTGTGGATTGTGGGAAGGATGTTCATGTTGTGGACATTGGGAAGGACTTCTGTGTGGTGGACAGTGGGAAGCATGTTCCTCTCATGGACAGTGTAGAAAAACACCATGAGGTGGACACTGGGAAGGCCATATCTGTGGTGGACATAGTAGAGGACATCATTTAGTGGACATTGGGAAGTATGACACTGTTGTGGACAGCAAGGTGTACCTTTCTGTGGTGGACAGTGGGAAGGACATGCCTGTTGTGGACAGTGCAGAGGACATTACTTTGATGGACAGTGGAAAGTACATCCCTGTGGTGGACAGTAGAGAGGACTTCCATGTGATGGACAGTGGGAAAAAAGTCCCTGTGGTGGTCATTGGAAGGACATATATGTTGTGGACTGTGAGAAGGATGTCCCAGTGGTGCTGAGAGGGGAGGTCGTCACTTACATGGACAGTGGTAAGGACATTCCTGTGGTGGATTGTAGCAATGACTTCTTTGTGGTGAACAGTGGAAAGAAGGTCCCTTTGGTGGTGAGTGTGAAGTACATTTATGTTGTGGATTGTGGGAAGGATGTACAGTATGTGGACATTGGGAAGGACCTCCGTGTGTTCTACAGAGGCAAGCATGTCCCTCTGGTGGAGAGTGCAAAGGACCACCATGTAATGGACTGTGGGAAGAAGGTCCCTGTGGTGGACAGAGGAAAGGACATTATTAAGGTGGACATTAGGAAGTACGTTCCTGCTGTGGACAGCAGGGTTTACATTTTTGTGGTGGACAGCGGGAAGGACATGCCTGTTGTGGACAGTGCAGTGGACATCCCTGTGGTGGACAGTAAGGAAGACTTCACTGTGGTGGACATTGGGAAAGAGGTTCCTGTGGTGGAGAGTGAAAAGAACATGCCTGTTGTGAACAGTGCGGAGGACATCTCTGTGATGAACAGTGGAAAGGACATCCCTGTGGTGGACAGTAGAGAGGACTTCCCTGTGGTGGACAGTAAGAAAGTGGTCCCTGTGGTGGACATTGGAAGGACATATATGTTGTGGAATCTGGGAAGGACGTCCCTGTTGTGGACATTTGGAAAGACATATTGGTTGACAGTGGGAAGGATGACCCTCTTGTGGACAGTAGGGAGGACGTCCCTGTGTTGGAAAGTGGGAAGAACATCCCTATTATGGTCTGAGGGGAGGATATCACTGAGGTGGACAGAGGTAAAGATGTACCTGTTGTGGACAGCATGGAGGACTTTCTGTTTTGAATTGTGGGAAGGACATCAATGTTGTAGACAGTGGGAAAGACATCCTTGTGGTGGACAGTGGAAAGGACATCCCTGTGGTGAACAGTAGAGAGGACTTCCCTGTTGTGGACAGTGAGAAGGAGGTCTCTGTTGTGGAGAGTGAAAAGGACATCCCTGTTGTACACAGTGGGGAGGATTTCACTGTGGTGGACAGTGGGGCGGATGTTACTGTGGTGCACTGGAGAATGTCCTTGTGGTGCATAGTCAGAAGGATGTCCATATGGTGGAGAGTGTGGAGGATATCTCTGTGGTGAACAGTGGTTAGGACATCCCTGTTGTGCCCAGTGGGGAGGATGTCCCTGTTGTTTACTGTGGGAAGAACTTCGCTGTGTTTGATAGTTGGGAGGACATCCCTGTTGTGGACAGTTAGGAGGATGTCACTGTGGTGGTGAGTTGAGAGGATTTCACTGTGGTGGACAGTGCAGATGAAGGCCTTTTAGACAGTAAAAACCATGTTCCTGTTGTGTACAAGAGAATGTCTATTTGGTGGACATGGAGAAGTATATCCTTGTAGTGGGGAGTGCAGAGGACATCTATGGGGTATACAGTGGCAATAACATCCCTGCTGTGCACAGGAGGATGTTCCTGAGGTGTACAGTGGGGAGGACATCACTGTGGTGGACAGGCAGAAGGATGTTGCTGTTGTGGACAGAGGGGAGGACCTCCCTGTGGTGGACAGTGGATAGGATGTCCCTGTAATTTACACTGCAGAGGATATTCGTGTGGTGGACTGTGGTAAGGAATTCCCTGTAGGGCATATTGTTGAGGACAACCATGTTGTGGACAGTGGTAAGGATGTCCTTGTAGTACACAGAAGGATGTCCCTGTGGTGGCCAGTAGGAAAGAATGTCCCTGTGGTGCACATTGGTCATGATGCCCCTGTTGTGCACAGGAGGATGTCCCTGCGGTGAACAGTGGGAAGGACATCACTGTACTGTACATTGGTGAAGATGACCCTGTGGTGGACAGTTTTATGGATGTCCTTGTAGTACACAGGAGGACATCCCTGTGGGCGACAGTGGGGACGACCTCTCTTTGATGCACAGTGGGGAGGAAATCCCTTTGGTGAACAGTTGGGTGGACCTCCCTGTGGTGGAAAGTGTGTAGAACGTCCCTGTATTGGACAGTGGGAAGGACATCCCTGAGGTAAACTATGGGAATAATGTTCTTTTTTAGACAGTGGAAGGATGTCCATGTTGTGGACAAGGAAAGTGCGTCCCTATTATGGACAGTGGGGAGGACATCCTTGTGCTAAACTGTGGGAATAATGTCCTTTTGTGGACAGTGGAAGGATGCCCATGTTGTGGACAAGGGTAGTATGTCCCTACGGTGGACAGTGGGGTGGAACTCCTGTGGTGGACATGCATAGGATGCCTCTGTGGTGGACAGTGGGGAGGACATCCCTTTTTACAGTGTGGAAGACATCCTTGTGGTGGACATTGGGGAGGACATGTCTGTGGTGGACATTGGGAAGAATGTCCCTGTGGTGGACAGCAGAAAGGACCCCTCTGTGGTGTACAATGGGAAGGATGTCCCTTTGATGGACAGTGGAGAGGATGTACCTGTAGTGGACAGTGGAGAGCAAGTTCTATGGTAGACAGTGGGAAGACTGTCCCTGTGGTGGGGAGCAGGGAAGACCTCTCGGTGGTGGACAGTGGGAAGGACATCCCTGTTGTGGACAGTAAAACGATGTCCATTTTGTGCACATTGGGTATGATGTCCCTCTGGTGAACAGTGGGAATTACATCCCTGTGGTGGACAGTGTTAAGGATACCCCTGTGGTGGACTCAGAGAGGACCTCACTGTGTTGGACAGTGTGAATGACGTTCTTGTGATGGACAATACAAAAAATATCCCTGTGGTGCACAGTGGTGAGGACATCCCTCTTGTGCACAGGAGGATTTACTTGTGGTGGACAGTGGGGAAGACCACACTCTGGTAGACTGTGAGGTAGGACGTCCCTCTGGTGGACAGTGTGAAGGACGTCCATGTGGAGGGCAGTGTGTAGAACGTTTCCATAGTGGACTGTGGGAAGGATGTCTCTATTGTGGACAGTGAGAAGGACGTTTATGTTGTGGACAGTAAAAAGGACGTCCCTTTTATGGACATTGGGAAGGACCACCTTGTGGTGAAGAATGAGAAGGATATCCCTCCGGTGGACAGTTGGAAGGACATTCCTGTGGTGGACAATGGGAAGGACATGTCTGTGTTGGACAGTGAAGAGGAACTCTCTGTGTTGGACAGTTGGGATGACATCCCTGTGTTGGACAGTGAGAAGGATGTCTTTTTGTGGAGAGTGGGGAGGACATCCCTGTGGTGGACAGGCAGAAGGACGTCCCTGTGTTGAACAGTGTGGAGGATGTCCCTTTGGTGGACATTAGTAAGGACACCCATGTGCTGGACAGTGATGAGGACGTTCTTGTGGTGGACAGTGGTGAGGACATTTTTGTGGTGCACAGGAAAACGTTATTTTGATGGACCATAAGAAGGCTGTCCCTGTTTTGGAGAATGGAGAGGACATCTCTGGGGTGGATAGTGGTTAGGACGTCTATTGTGTGCCCTGGAAGATGTCCCTGTGGTGCACATTCATGAGGACATCTCTGTTATGCACAGGAGGATGTCCCTGTGGTATACAGTGGGGAGGATGTCCCTGTGGTTTACAGTGGGAAGGATGTCCCTGTTTTTGACAGTTGGGAGGAAATCCCTGTGGTGGTCTGTGGGAAGGACATCTCTTTGGTAGACATTTGTGAGAGAATTTCACTTTTGTGGACAGTGGGAATGATGTCTCTGTGGTGGACAATGCAAAGTATGTTTCTGTGGTGCACAGTTGTGAGGACATCCTTCTTGTGCACAGGAGGAGGTCTTTATGCTGGACAGTGGGGAGGACCACACTCTGGTGGACTGTGGGGTAGGACGTCCCTGTGGTGGACAGTGGGAGGACATCAATGTGGTGGAAATGGGTAGGATGTCTCTGTAGTGGAGAGTGGGGAGGACATCCCTGATTAAAGTGGGGAGGACATCCTTGTGGTGGACAGTGGGGAGAATGACCATGTGGTGGACAGCGGAAAGGACCCCTCTGTTGTGTACAATGGGAAGGACATCCCTGTGGTGGACAGTGAAAATGATGTACCTGTGATGGACAGTGGAAAGGACGTTCTATGGTGGACAATGGGAAGCCTGTCCCTGTGGTGGAGAGCAGGGAGGACCTCTCGGTGGTGAACAGAGAGAAGGACACCCCTGTTTTGGACAGTAAAAAGATTTCCCTTTTGTGTACATTGGGGAAGATATGCCTCTGGAGAAGAGTGGGAAGGACATCCCTGTGGTGGACAGTAGTGAGGACGACACTGTGGTGGACAGTGGTAAGGAAGCCCATGTGGTGGACAGCAGGGAGTACCTCACTTTGGTGGACAGTGGGAAGGACATCCCTGTAGTGGACAATACAAAGTATGTCCCTGTTGTGCACAGTGGTGAGGACATCCCTGTTGTGCACAGAAGGATGTCTTTGTGGTGGACAGTGGGAAGAACCACACTCTGGTGGACTGTGGGGTAGGACATCACTGTTGTGGACAATATGAAGGACGTCCATGTGGTGGACAGTGGGGAAGATCTTCATGTTGTGGACAGTGGGAAGGATGTCCCTTTTGTCACAGTGGGAAGGACGTCCCTGTTGTGGACTGTGGGGAGGAACTCCTTGGGTTGAACAGTTGGGAGGATGTCCCTGTGGTGGACAGTCTGTAGGACGTTTCTGTTGTGGACAATTGGATGGACATCCTTGTGGAGGACAGTGGGGTGTATATCCCTATTGTGTACAGTGGGATGGATGTTACTGTACTAGACAGTTGGGAACATATTTGTGTGGTGGACAGTTAGGAAGACCTCCCTGTGGTAAACAGTAGGAAGAAAGTATTCTTTTGTTGTGGTCAGTGAAAGGATATCCATGTGGTGGACAATGGGAAGGACGTCCCTGTTGTAGACAGTGGAAAGGTTCTCCTGGTGGTGGAGAGTAAGTAGGACAACCATGTGGTGGACAGTTGGGAAAACTTTTCTGTTTTGGACAACTGAGAGAACGTTACTGTGTTGGACAGTGTGAAGGACGTCCCTGTGGTGGACAGCAGGGAGGACTTTTCTGTGGTAGACAGTGGTAAAGATGAGCCTGTGATAGACAGTGATGAAGATGTTTCTGTGGTGGACAGTGGAAAGGACGTCCATGTTTTGGACAGTGGTGAGGACTCCCTGTCATGGATATTGGGTAGGACGTCCCTTTGGTGAACAGTGGAAAGGATGTTTCTGTGGTGGACAGTGGAGAGGACCTCCTCATGGTGGAAAGTGGAAAGCATGTCACTGTTTTGGACAGTGTGGAGGACGTTTTTGTGGTGGACAGTGGTGAGGAAGTTTTTCTGGTGCAAAGGAAATCGTACCTTTGGTGGACTGTGGGAAGTACATCTCTGTGGTGGACAATAGAGAGTAACACACTGTGGTGGACAGTTGGAAGAACATTTATGTTGTGGACAGTGGGAAGGAAGTCCCTGTTGTCGATATTGGGAAGGACCTCATTGTGGTGAACAGTGGGAAGGATATCCCTCTGGTGGACAGTGGGGAGGACATACCTGTGGTGGACAGGGGGAAGGACATCCCTGTGGTGGACTGTGAAGAGGACTTTTCTAAGTTGGAAATTTGGGATAACATCCCTGTGGTGAATAGTGGGAAAGACGTTGTTTTGGTGGATAGTGGGGACGATGTCCCTGTCTTGGAGAGTACAGAGGACATCTCTTGTGTGGAGAGTGTTGCTGACATCCCTGGTGTGCAAAGAAGAATGTCCCTGTGGTGCACATTGGTGAGAATATCCCTGTTGTTCACAGGAAAAATATCCCTGTTGTGCAAAGTGGGTAGGATGACCCAGGGCTGAACAGTGAAAAGGATGTCACTGTGGTGGATAATTTGGAGGATGTCCCTGTGGCGGAAAGTGGGAAGGAAGTCCCTTTGGTGGACAACAGTGAGGACTTCTCTATAGTGGACTGTATGAAGGACGTCCTTGTGGTGGTCATTGGGAAGGCTGTTCCTGTGGTAGACAGTGGGTAGAATGTCCATGTGGAGGGCAGTGTGTCGTATGTGTCTGTGGAATACAGTGGGAAAGACATCCCTGTTGTGGACAGTGGGGAGGATATTTCTGTGGTGTACAGTGGGAAGGACGTCCTTGTTGTGGACAGTGGTAAGGATGTCCCTGTGGTGGACAGTGGGGTGGACATCTCTGTGGTAAACAGTGGTGAGAACTTTTCTGTGGTGCACAGGAGAACATCTCTTTGGTGGACTGTAGGAAGGATTTCCTTGTGGAGAGTGCAGAGGATATCTCTGGGGTGGACAATGTTGAGGTTGTCCTTGGTGTGCACTGGAAGATGTCCCTGTGGTGCACAGTCATGAGGATGTCCTTGTTGTGAACAGGAGATTGTTCCTGTGGTGCACAGTAGGGAGGATTTTTCTGTCTTGAACAGTGGGAAAGAACACACCAGTGGTGGACATCGATGAGGACAACCCTGTGGTGGAGAGGGGGAAACATCCCTGTAGTGGACAGTGGAGTTTACGTCTCTGTGGTAGGCAAGGGAAGGATGTCACTCTGGTGGACAATTTGGAGAATGTCTCTGTGGTGGACAGTGGGAAGAACGTCCCTTTGATAGACAGTGGGAAGGACATCCCTGTGGTAGACAATGGTGAGGATGTTCATGTGATGGACAGTGGGGAAGATGACAATGTTTTGGACAAATGAAAGGACGACCCTGTTGTGGAAAGTGGAAAGGATGTCTCTGTGATGGACAGAGGGGAGGACATCCCTGTTGTGAACATGGGTGAGGACCTTTCTGTGGTTCACTGGAGAACATCCCTTTGGTGGACCGTGGGAAGGATTTTCCTGTTATGGAGAGTGCAGAGGACATATCAGGTGTGGACCATAATAAAGATGTCTCTCTAGTGCAGTGGAAGTTGTGTATGTGGTACACAGTCATGAGGATGACCCTATTGTGCACAGGAAGATGTTACTGTAGTGCACATTAGGAAGGATGTCCATGTTTTGAACAGTGGGAAAGGACACCCCAGTGTTGGACATTGGTGAGGACAACCTTGTGGTAGACAGTAGGGAAACATCCCTGTGGTGGACAGTGGGGTTTACATCTTTGTAGTAAATGGGGAAGGATGTCCAAGTGGTGGATAATTTGGAGGATGTCCCTATGGTGAACAATTGGAAGGACATCCCTTTGATGGACAGTGGCAAGGAAGTACCTGTGTTAGATAGTGGTGAGGACATCCATGTGATGGACAGTGGGGAGGATGTTCATGTGGTGGACAGGTGGAAGAACATCCCTGTGGTGGACCATGGGAAGGACATCCTTTTGGTAGACAGTGGGAAGGACATCACTGTGGTGGACAGTGGGACTGACATGCATGTTGTGGACAGTGGGGAGGATATCCCCGTGCTAGACAGTGGGGAGGTCATCCCTGTTTTAAACAGTGGTGAGGACTTTTCTGTGGTGCACTGGAGAATGTCATTTTGGTGGACTGTGGAAAGAATGTCCCTGTTTTGGAGAGTGCAGAGGATATCTCTAGGGTGGACAGTAGAGAAGATGTCCCTGTTGTGCACTGGAAGATGTCCCTGTGGTGCACAGTCACGAGGAAGTCCCAGTTGTGCACAGGAGGATGTCCCTGTGGTGCACAGTGGGGAGGATATTCCTGTTTTGAAAAATGGGGAAGAACACCCCTGTGGTGAACATTGGTGAGGACACACCTGTTTTGGACATTGGGGAAACATCTCTGTGGTGGACAGTGGTAAGAACATTTCTGTTATGCACAGAAGAATATCCCTGTGGTGCACAGTGGAAAGGATATTCCTGTGGTGAACAGTGGGAAGGATTTCCCTGTGGTGGACATTGGTGAGGACGACTCTGTGCTAAATAGTCGTAAAGAGGTCCCTGTGGTGGAAAGTGGGTAGGATGTCCCTATGATGGAAAAAGGGGAGGTAGTCACTGAAGTGGGCAGTGGTAAGGACATCACTAGGGTATAGAGTGGTGAGTACTTAACTGTAGTGCACACTGAGGAGGACATCCCCGTGGATTACACTGTGGAGGACATCCGTGTTGTAGACTATGGGGAGGACCTCCCTGTGGTGGACGGTGGGGAGGAACTCCCTGTTGTAGACAGTGGGGTAGATGTCCATGTAGTCAACAGTTGGAAGGACATCCCTGTGGTGGACTGTGGGAAGGACATTTCTTTGGTTTACATTTGGAAGGACATCCATGTTGTGGACAGTGGGGAGTACCTCCCTGTGGTGGACAGTAGGAAGGATGTCCCTGTGTTAGACATTGGTGAAGAAGACCCTGTGTTTGTGTGGAAACCATCCTTTTGGTGGACAGTGGGGTAGACGTGCCTTTGGTTGACCCCAGGGAGAATGTCCCTGTGGTAGACAGATAGAAGGATATCTTTCTGTTGGACAGTGGGAAGGATGTTCCTTTGATGGATAGTTGGAAGGACGTCCCTGTTGTGGACAGTGGAGAGAACTTCCCTGTGGTGGACAATTGGGAGGACGTCTTGTTGTGGACAGTGGTGAGGATATTTCTCTGCTGCAAAGGAGAACATTTCTTTGGTAGACATTGGAAATGATGTCCCTGTCATGGAGAATGTGGAGAACATCTCTGTGGTAGACAGTGGTAAGGATATCCATGGTGTGCACAGGAGGATGTTCCTGTTGTGCACAAGGGTGAGGACATCACTGTTGTGACACTGGAGGATGTCCTTGTCGTGCACAGTAAGGAAGATATCCTTGTGGTGAGGACAGCTAAAAGGAATACTCTGTGCTGGACAGTGGGAAGGACGTCACTGTGGTGGACAGTGGAAAGGACATCCCTGATGTGGACAGTGAAAAGGACTTCTTTTTGGTGGACAGTGGGGAATACGTTTCTTTGGTGGACAGTGGGGAGGACTTCCTGTGGTGGACAGTGGTGAGCACATTTCTCTGGTACAAAGTAGAACGTCCTTTGGGGGACATTTGGAAGGATGTCCCTGCTGTGGAGTGTGCAAAGGATATCTCTTTAGTAGACAGAGGTGAGGACATCCCTGGTGTGCACAAGAAGATGTTCCTGTGGTTCACAAGTGTGAGGACATCACTGTTGTGCACGGGAGGATGTCCCTGTGGTGCACAGTGAAGAGGATGTTCTTGTGGTGAACAGTGAGAAGGATGTCTCTGTGGTGGACAGCTTTGAGGACATTTCTGTGGTTGACAGTAGGAAGGACCTCCCTGTGATAGACAGTGGTAGGACGTCCATATGGTGGACAGTGGGGAGGACATTCCTGTTTTGGACAGTGGAGAGAATGTTACTGTTGTGGACAGTGGGAAGGACGTCACTGTGGTGGACAGCAGGGAGGACCTCTCTGTGGTTGACAGTGGAAAAGATGTCTTAGTGATGGACAGTGAGGAGGATGTTTCTGTGGTGGACAATGGATTGGATGTTTTTGTGGTGGACAGTGGAGAGGACGTTCCTGTTGTGTACAGTGTGGTGGACATGCCTGTGGTAGACAGTGGCGAGGACCTCCCTGTGGTGGACAGTAGGAAGGACGTCCCTGAAGTGGACAGTGGGGAAGAAGTTTCTGTGGTAGAGAGTGAGAAGGATGTCCCACTGGTGGACAGTAGTGAGGATGTTCCTCTGGTGGACACTGGGGAGAAAATTTCTGTGGTGGTAAGTAAAGAGGACATCACTGAGGTGTACAGTGGAGAGTACTTCCCTGTTTTATACAGTGAGGATGACATCACTGTGGAAGACAGCACTGAGGATGACCCTGTGGAGGGCAGTGGTAAGGATGTCCCTGTGGTGGACAGCAGAAAGGACCTCACTCTGCTGGACAGTAGGAATGACATCCCTTTGGTGGACAATGCAAAGTATGTCCCTGTGGTGCACAGTGGTGAGGACATTCGTCTTGTGCACAGGAGGATGTCCTTGTGGTGGACAGTGGGGAGGACCACACTCTGGTGGACAGTGGGGAAGATGTCTGTGTTGTGGACAGTGGGAAGGATGTTTCTTTGGTGGACAGTTGGAAGGAAGTCCCTTTGGTGGACTGTGGTGGAGAAACTCTGTGGGGTGGACAAGTGGGAGGATGTCCATGTGGTGGACATTGGGTAAGACTGTTCTGTTGTGGACAGTTGGATGGACATCCCTGTGGAGGACAGTTGGGTGTATGTCCCTGTTGTGTACAGTGGGATGGATGTTTCTGTAGTGAACAGTTGGGAACATATTTGTGTGGTGGACAGTTAGGTAGACGTCCCTGTGGTAAACAGTGGGAAGGAAATCCTTTTTGTGGACAGTGAAAGAATGCCCATGTGGTGGAAAATGGTAAGGACATCCTTGTTGTAGACAGTGGGGAGGTTCTCCCTGTGGTGGACAGTAAGTAGGACATCCCTGTGGTGGACAGTGTGGAGGACGTTTCTGTTTTGGACAACTGAGAGGACGTTACTGTGGTGGACAGTGTGAAGGACGTCCCTGTGGTGGACAGCAGGGAGTACCTCTCTGTGGTGGACAGTGGTAAAGGTGTCCCTGTGATAGACAGAGATGAGGATGTTTCTGTTTTGGACAGTGTAAAGGACTTCACTGTTGTAAACAGTGGTGAGAACCTCCCTGTCATGGATATTGGGAAGGACGTCCTGTAGTGAACTGTGGAAAGGATGTTTCTGTGGTGGACAGTGGAGAGGACCTCCTCATGGTGGACAGTGGAAAGGACATCACAGGGCTGGACAGTGGTGAGGATGTTTCTGTGGGGGACAGTGGTGAGGAAGTTTCTCTGGTGCAAAGGAAAACGTCCCTTTGGTGGACAGTGGGATGTACATCTCTATGGTGGACAGTAGAGAGAAACACACTGTGGTGGACTGTGGGAAAAACATTTATGTTGTGGACAGTGGGAAGGAAGTCCCTGTTGTCGATATTGGAAAAAACCTCCTTGTGGTGAACAGTGGGAAGGATATCCCTCTGGTGGACAGTGGGGAGGACATCCCTGTGGTGGACACGGGGAAGGACATCCCTGTGGTGGACAGTGAAGAGGACTTTTTTGTGTTGGATATTTGGGATGACATCCCTGTGGTGAATAGTGGGAAAGACATTTCTTTGGTGCATAGTGGGGAGGATGTCCCTGTCATGGAGAGTGCAGAGGACATCTCTGGGGTGGAGTGTGTTGCTGACATCCCTGATGTGCAAAGGAGGATGTCTCCGTGGTGCACAGTGGTGAGTATATCCCTGTTGTGCCCAGGAAAATGTCCCTGTTGTGAAAAGTGGGTAAGATGTCCAAGTGGTGAATAGTGGGAAGGACGTTCCCTTTGGTGGACAACAGGGAGGACTTCTCTATGGTGGACTGTATGAAGGACATCCTTGTGGTGTCAGTGGGGAGGATGTCTCTATGGTGGGCAGTGGGGAGGATGTCTCTCTGGTGGACATTTGAAAGATGTATCTTGAGCACTGAGCAGACCACCAGCAGCAGCTCTGCACCGAACCTCACAAGACCTAGATGAAGTGGGGCTACCAGGAGCTCTAACCTGCGCAGTATCTCAGGCAAGGAATCAGCAACACTCACCCCAAACAGGGAGTAACCGGGGCACACAGGGACCCAGGAATTCACTCCTGGCCAAGAGCACTGGTACTTTCCGGTCTGGGCCTTAGGGCTCAGTGGATCCCGGGAGATAGCTCTGCACCCAATCTCACAGAACCCAGAGGAAGCGGGCTCTCAAGAACTCTAAGCTGGGCAGTATCTTAATTAAGGAGGCAGCAACACTCACACCAAATAGAAAGTAACTGGGACCCACTGGGACACAGGAATTCATTCCTGGGTGGGCATACTGGTTCCTTCCTGTCTGGGCCCGAGCATAGAGCAGATGCCAGGAAGCAGCTCTGTACCCAACCTCACAAAACCCAGAGGTGGCAGGGCTTTCAGGAGTTCTAACCTGGGCAGTATCTCAGGTCAGGAGACAGAAATACTCTACCCAAACAGGGAGTAGCCAAGACCAACAGGGACCCAGGAATTCACTCCTGACCCAGAGCACTGGTTCTTTCCTGTTTTTGCCTGAACACTGAACAGGACTTGGACCTCAGCTCTAACCCCAGCAGTAACACTCATCGAAAACAGTTCTGACACAACCAAGATAATAGGAAAGACAAGGCTCCAGTTAGAGACAGCTCAGGTAGCACCAAGGAGATCCAGATGGGGAAAGGCAAGCGCAAGAATACAAGTACCAGCAGCCCAGTGTACTCGGCTTCATCAGAACCTAGTTCTCCCACATTAGAAAGTCCTGAGTTACCCATATCACCAGGAAAGCAAGAGTCAGATCTAAAATCACTTCTAATGATAATGATGGAGAACTTTAAGAAGGACATAAATAACACCCTTAAAGAAATTGAGGGGAACACAGATAAACAGGTGAAATCACTTAAAGAGGAAACACAAAAATCCCTTACAGAATTACAAGAGAACACAACTAAACAGGTGAAGGAATTGAATAAAAACATCTAGGACATAAAAATGGAAGTAGAGACAATTAAGAAATCACAAACGGAGGCTACCAGGGATAAAGAAAACCTGGGGGAAAAATCAGGAGTCATAGATGCCAGCATCACCAACAGAATACAAGAGATAGAAGAGAGAATTTCAGGTGCAGAAGATACCACAGAAAATATTAACGCAATTGTCAAAGAAAACACAAAATGCAAAAAGTTCTTAACACAAACCATCCAGGAAATTCAGGACACAATGAGAAGACAGAACTTAAGGATAATAGGTATAGAAGAAAGAGAGGATTCCCATCTTAAAGGGCCAATAAATATCTTCAACAAAATTATAGAAGAGAACTTCCTTAACCTAAAGAATAAGATTCCCATAATCACCCAAGAAGCATACAGAACGCCAAATAGACTAGACCAGAAAAGAAATACCTCCTGTCACATAATAATCAAAACACAAAATGCACAAGACAAAGAAAGAATTTTAAAGGCAATAAGGGAAAACGGCCAAGTAACATATAAAGGCAAACCTATCAGAATTACACCAGACTTCTCACCAGAGACTATAAAAGCTAGAAGATCCTGGAAAGATGTCATACAGACCCTAAGAGAACATAAATGCCAGACCAGGATATTATACACAGCAAAACTCTCAATTACCATAGATGGAGAAGCCAAGATATTCCATGACAAAACCAAATTTACACACTATCTTTCCACAAACCCAACACTACAAAGAATAATAGCAGGAAAGCACCAATATAAGGAGGGCAATTACACCCCAGAAAGAACATGAAAGTAAGCCTCTTCCAACAAACTCAAAAGAAGATAAACATACAAACAATGTCTCTGCTGTTAACAAAAATAACAGGAAGCAATAATATCCTCTCCTTAATATTAACATTAATGGACTAAATTCCCCAATAAAAAGACATAGGCTAATGGGCTGGATACACAAACAGGAAGACAAAGGAAAGCCCACACTCACATGGAAATTGAACAATACTCTACTCAATAATAATGTGGTCAGGGAAGAAATAAAGAAAGAAATTAAAAACTTTTTAGAACTTAATGAAAATGAAGACACATCATACCAAAACCTATGGGACACAATGAAAGTGGTGCTAAGAGGAAAACTCATAGCTCTAAGTGCTTACAAAAAGAAACTGGGGAGGGTATACACTAGCAGTTTGACAACACACCTGAAAGCTCTAGAATAAAATGAAGCAAATACACCCAAGAGGAGTAGACAGGAGGAAATAATTAAACTCAGGGCTGAAATCAACTAAATAGTAACAAAAAAAAACCCATGCAAAGAATCAATAAAACTAGGAGATGGTTCTTTGAGAAAATCAACAAAATAGATAAACCCTTAGCCAGACTAATCAGAGGGCAGAGAGATAGTATTCAAATTAAAAAAAATCAGAACTGAAACGGGGGACATATTAACAGAAACTTAGAAAATCCAAAAAATCATCAGACCCTACTACAAAAGCCTATACTCAACAAAATTGAAAAATCTAGATGAAATGGACAATTTTCTAGATAAATACCAGTTACCAATGTTAAATTAGGAGCAGATAAACCATCTAAACAGTCCCATAACCCTGAAAGAGATAGAAGCAGTCATTAAAAATCTAGTCACAAAAAAAAAAAAAAAAAAAAAAAAAAAAAAAATCTGGGACCAGATGGTTTCAGTGCAGAATTCTATCAGACCTTCAATTAAGATCTAATGCCAACTCTTTTCAAACTGTTCCACAAAATAGAAATAGAAGGAACACTGCCCAATTCATTCTATGAAGACACAATCATGCTCATACCTAAACCATAAAAGACCCAACAAAGAAAGAGAACTTCAGACCAATTTCCCTAATGAATATCGATGCAAAAATACTCAATAAAATTCTCAAAAACCAAATCTAAGAACACATCAAAACAATCATCCATCATGAACAAGTAGGCTTTATCCCAGTAAGGCAGGTTTGGTTCAATATACAGAAGTCCATCAATGTAATTCACTATATAAACAAATTCTCAATTGAGGATTCTCAAATGGTTGAGAAGTACCAAAATAAGTGTTCAAAATTCCCAGTCATCAGAGAAATGCAAATGAAAACAACATTGAGATTCCACCGCACACCAGTCAGAATGGCTAAGATCGAAAACACAGGTGACAGCAGATGCTGGCGAGGATGTGGACAAAGAGGAACACTCCTCCATTGTTGGTGGGATTGTTAGCTGGTACAACCACTATGGAAATCAGTCTGGTGGTACCTTAGAAAATTGAACATAGTATTATCTGAGGACCCAGCTATACCACTCCTTGGCATATACCCAAAAGATGTTTCAAAATACAACAGGAACACATGCTCCACTATGTATATAGCAGCCTTATTTATAATAGCCAGAAGTTGGAAAGAACCCTGATGTCCTTTAGATACAGAAAATATGGTATATTTACACAATGGAGTACTACTCAGCTATTAAAAACAATGAGCTCATGAAATTCTTAGGCAAATGGATGGAGCTTGAGAATATTATCCTGAGTGAGGTAACCCAATCATAAAAGAACATACATGGCATACAATCACTGATAAGTTGATAATAGCCCAAAAGCTCACAATACCTAAGACACAATGCATAGACCACATAAAACTCAAGAGGAGGAAGGAAGACCAAAGTGTGGGTGGGTTTTTTTTCTTTTTTAAGATGGAGTAGCAAAATACTCAACCAGAGCTCCCCAGGGTCTAAACCTCCAGCCTGAGAACAGAAAGGGAGGGACTCATGGCTCCACTTGTATAGGTAACTGAGGGTAGCCTCATTAGGCAAAAGTGGAAGTGGAGGGCCATGTTCCCCGAAAGATTGGATCCATAGTGTTGGGGAATTCGAGAGCAGGGAGGTGGGATTGGGAGAAGGTGGGAACACACACTCATAAAAATTGGAAGGGGGGTATGTGATAAGGGGCTTTGGGGGAGAAAGGAAGTGGAGATAACAGTGAAAGGTAACTATGTAAAATATCAAAAAAAAAAAAACCCAGATAATGGGTCTGGAAAAAAAAGATAAATTACTTATTTCAAACAATTTTCAAAGGTTTCCAGGAGATGCTTATTGGCTAAGATCTTATTTTAAGCTCTTCACAAAAGAATTTATGTCTCTGTTTAATATTCTCAAGAAAGATGCAAATCCTAATTTCTCTCAACAATTAATTGACAAAAGAGGAGTAATTTTACAAAAAGTAGAAGAAGCTTTCATTAATTTATATATTATATAGATTGATATAGATTGATTAATTGTTGGCTGTTTTATAATAGTCCTTTGATAAAAGAAATAATTAATAAAGAATTATACTTCTTTAAATAGTGTCTTCATGACTCTCTCAGGGTGAAAGGGGCATGCCTTGTTTACTCTTAACTTTCTAAAACTGAAAGCTCATGGCAAATCTGCTGCGGATTGCCTCTGGCATCTCTGAGATCAATAAAAACTAGCCACAACTATATGGAAGGACCCTTTAACTCTTAAATGGAATGGCCAGGACCCAGTTCCTACATGGGGCTGAGGACTGATATGCATGTTTGATACGACAGAAGGCACAGCTAAATGGCCACCAAAAAGATTAATGAACTAAATAGATACCCTGACAAAACCAGGCCCAATTATAAACAAGATAAATAACAATTGACATCCAGGGAAGAGAAATTTCCCTGAGAATTCCCTTCTTTATTTCCTTTCCAGATAAAAAATTAATCACTGGTGATGTCTGCTGTTAGGAGTTCTAGTCCTGATGCTGGCTTCTGGACTTATACTACTCAGACCTTCGATGGGCCAATGACAAGGACTTCAAATAGCTAGAGATTGCCATTACTAATCTGAAAAAAATCCCTCGTTTCATTGTCTGAAGTGATCGTCAAAAATTGTGAAGGACTTTATTGGACCTGATTTATTCTTTTACAATTGAAAAGACGTGTACAGCTCTAGACTGTGTACAGCCCTTAAAGAAAAATGTTGCTTTTACAAAGACAAGACAGGGGTATGGTTAAAGAGAGCATGAAAATGCCAGAGAAGGTCTTGAGAGAAGAGAGAGTGAGAAAGAGAAAGATGAGAGCTAGGACAAGGATTGGTTTTCAACCTCTCCGTGATTGTCAACCCTACTTCCTTCCATCTTGGGACCATTAATTGGGTTATTTTTGCTTATTTCTTTTGGTCCCTGGGCCTTAAATAGGCTGACTAACTTTGTGAAACACAAGATAGATAATCTGATAGCAAAATCTATTCAGATACATTGTCATAAATTAGCTATGGGGGACCATGAGACTCAAGATGAGGTTGTTACTCTATCCTGGGTGTTCCCAAATCCCATCTCCACCCAACCTAAAAGAGGGAACTTCCACCCCTAGACCAAGCAGAGAGGGGCCACCCAGAACCCCCTCTGCCTGGCGATCTGAATTCTTGCGTAGGCTGCGAGGCTAAGCACTGCATGGGAATATTTAAAAAAAAAAAAAGTTAAAAATATGTTTCTGGGTTCCCTGAGGGACAAGCCTGACTGCATAGGGGTTGATGTCAAAAGTATCCCCTCTCCAGGAAAAACACATCATGACGGGTATGGCCATCATGCCTCACTGAACGACAGGAGGACTAGAGCCATTACAAGGTCCCCTTTAATTACTGGAGGTCAGGCCTATATCACCGCCTTGGCAAGATTATAATCATCATAGCCCTTCTATACTTGGAGAAGGGAAGAGATGTCAGGGGCTGCCCTACTTATATACTGAAGGCCTAAAACTAGCCATAAGCCTAAAATCAGCAATAGGCCTGACTTACATGCCTGCTAACACAAAGTCTTGAGTCTCTATGGAAAAAACACTGAAACAGAGGGCTATAAACTATTGTAAACAGGCAGCTTTTGTTGAAATCTACCAGCCTGAGTAGTCATAGACCTGGTAAATAAGCAGCCTTTGGCAGATAGTACCAAATTAGATAAGGACAAGTGAATCATAGGCAGAGTCATAATGACCTGACCCCTGAACCTTCACCCAGCTGATACCCTGTTCTGAAAGATATCTGTACTCCCCTTGAACACCTATGCTCCTGTGTCATCCCCTTTCCCACATCTTTTATTTTTGTGTTTATAACCCCCATGTTAAAAAATAAAAATTATGATTTGATAAAACACACACACACACACACACACACACACACACACACACTGTGTTCCCTGGTTCTGCTGACTTAGCTCCTGACAATCTATTTTCTTGTACTCAGAAATACTTTGAATTATAGAACGTTATTGTGGTTTTTGAAAGTATGCTGGGTAAAATAATCTTTATTGATCTCATTTTAAACATCAAAGTTTGTAGTGAGTTAAAATGTCCTTTAATATAATTATATGTCATATTTATTCTCATATTGTAAAATGTTAGTTAATCTGTTGAACATTTTAAAAAACTGGATTCCTTTTTGAGAATTTCATATAAGAACACTGTATTTACATAATTTTCCCCTTTCTCTCCTTCCTCCCACTTTTCTCAACCCCGTATACTTTTTGAATGCATCTTATTGTTTAATTATTGTTTATATATGTATACATGTGTATGTATATATGTTTATACAAATATTGATAAAGCGTTTTGGAAAAAAAGAAAGATGTATCTTTGGTGGACAGTGGGAAGGACGTCCCTCTGGTGAAAAATGGGAAGAACGTCCCTTTGGTGGAAAACAGGGAGGAGTTCTCTATGGTGTACTGTATGAAGGATGTTTTTGTGGTGGTCAGTGGGGAGGATATCCCTGTGTTAGACAGTGGATAGGATGTCCCTGTGGAGGGCAGTGGGTAGAAGGTCTTTTTGGTGGACAGTGGGAAGGACATCACTGTTGTGGACAGTTGGGAGGATATTTCTTTGGTGGACAGTGGGAAGGACGTCCTTGTTGTGGACAGTGGGATGGACCTCCTTGTGGTGAACAGTGGGAAGGTTATCCCTCTGGTGGACAGTTGGGAGGACATCCCTGTGGTGGACAGTAGGAAAAACATCTCTGTGGTGGACAGTGAAGAGGAACATTCTTTGTAGGACAGTTGGGATGACATCTCTGTGGTGGACAGTGGGAAGGATGTCTTTTTGTGGAGAGTGGGTAGGATATCCCTGTGGTGGACAGGAAGAAGGACGTCCCTGTGGTGAACAGTGTGGAGGATGTCCCTGTTGTGGACAGTGTTAAGAACATCCCTGTGCTAGACAGTGATGAGGACATCCCTGTGGTGGACAGTGGTGAGGACGTTTCTGTGGTGCACAGGAAAATGTTATTTTGGTGGACCGTGGGAAGGATGTCCCTGTTTTGGAGAGTTCAGAGGAAATCTCTGGGGTGGACAGTGGTAAGGACGTCTATGGTGTGCACTGGAATATGTCCCTGTGGTCCACATTCATGAGGACGTCTCTGTTGTGCACAGGAGAATGTCCCTGTGGTGCACAGTGGGGATGATGTTCCTGTTTTGAACAATGGGTAAGAACACCCCTGTGTTGGATATTGGTGAAGACGCCCCTGTTGTGGACAGTGGGGAAACATCTCTGTGGTGGATAGTGGGGTGGACGTCTTTGTGGTTGATGGGGGAAATATGTTCCTGTGATGAGGAGTGCTGAAGACATCTCTGTGTTGGACATTGGTGAGAACATCCCTGTGGTAGACATTGGACAGGATGTCCCTGTGGCTGACAGAGTGTAGGATGTTCCCGTAGTAGACAGTGGGGAGGTGGTTTCTGTGGTGGATTGTGAGAAGGATGTCCTTGTAGAGGACATTGAGGAGGACGTCCCTGTGGTGGAGAGTTGAAAAGATATCACTGTGGTGGACAGTAAATAGGACCTCCCTGTGGTAGACAGTGGGAAGGAAGTCCCTGTTGTGGAGAGTGAGAAGGACGTTTATGTTGTGGACATTGGTGAGTAAAAACATGTTGTGGTCAGTGGTAAATTTGTCCTTGTGGTACACAGGAGGATGTCCCTGTGGTGGACAGTTGGGAGGACCTCCCAGTGGTGGACAGTGGAGAGGATGTTTCTGTGGTGGACAATGGGATGTACATGTTTTTTGTGGACAGTGTGGAGGATGACAATGTGGCGGACAATGGAAAGGACATTCCTTTTGTAGAATTTGGGAAGGACCTTCTTGTGGAGAACAGTGGGAAGGATATGCCTCTGGTGGACAGTTGGGAGGACATCCCCGTGGTGGACCATAGGAAAAACATCTCTGTGGTGGACAGTGAAGTGGAACACTCTTTATTAGACAGTTGGGATGACATCTCTGTGGTGGACAGTGGGAAGGATGTCTTTTTGTGGAGAGTGGGCAGGACATCCTTGTGGTGGACAGGAAGAAGGACGTCCCTGTGGTGACCAATGTGGAGGATGTCCCTGTTGTGGACAGTGTTAAGAACATTCCTGTGCTGGACAGTGATGAGGACGTCCCTGTGGTGGACAGTGGTGATGATGTTTCTGTGGTGCACAAGAAAACATTATTTTGGTGGACAGTGGGAAGGATGTTCCTGTTTTGGAGAGTTCAGAGGACATCTCTTGGTTGGACAGTGGTGACCACGTCTATGGTGTGCACTGGAAGATGTCTCTGTGGTGCACATATTGTGAGGACATATCTGTTGTGCACTTGAGGATGTCCCTGTGGTGCACACTGGGGAGGATGTCCCTGTGGTTTACAGTTAGAAGGACTTCACTGTGTTTGATAGTTGGGAGGACATCCCTGTCATGGACTGTAAGAAGGATGACTCTGCAGTAGACATTGGTGAGAGAATTTCACTGTGGTGGACAGTGTGTATGGCGACCTTGTGGACAGTATGGACAATGCTCCTGTGGTGCACAAGAGAATGTCTCTTTTGTGGACAGTGAGAAGGATATCCTTGTAGTGCAGAGAGGAGAGGACATCTCTGGGGTGTACAGTGGTAAGATCATCCCTGTTGTGCACAGGAGGATGTCCCTGAGATGTACAGTGGGGAGGATATAACTGTGGTGGACATGCAGAAGGATGTTCCTGTTGTGGACAGTGGTGAGGACGTATCTGTAGTGGACATTGTTGAGTACAAACATGTTGTGGTCAGTGGTAAGTTTGTCCTTGTGGTACACAGGAGTATGTTTCTGTGGTGGACAGTTGGGAGGACCTCCCAGTGGTGGACAGTGGAGAGGACGTTTCTGTGGTGGACAATGGGATGTACATGTTTTTTGTGGACAGTGCGGAGGATGACAATGTGGTGGACAATGGAAAGGACATCCCTGTGGTGGACAGTAGAGAGGAATTCCCTGTGGTGAACAGTGGGAAGGAGGTCCCTGTGGTAGACAGTGGGAAGGACATATATGTTATGGACAGTAGGAAGGACATCCCTGTTTTGGACATTGGGAAAGACCTCTTTGTGGTGGACAGTGGGAAGGGTGTGCCTCTGGTGGACAGTGGGGAGGACCTCCTTGTGGTGGACAGTGGGAAGGACATCCCTGTTATTATCTGAGGAGAGGATATCACTGAGGTGGACAGTGGGAAGGACGTTTTCTTGGTGGGATGTCACTGTGGTTTACAGAGTGGAGGATATTCATGTGTCAGACTGCTGTGAGGACTTCCCTGTAGAGCATATTGTTGAGGAAAACCATGATGTGGACAGTGGTAATGATGTCCTTGTAGTACTCAGGAGGATGTCCCTGTTGTGATCAGTGGGAAGGAGGTTCCTGTGGTGGACAGTGGGAAGGACATTTATTTTGTGGACTGTGGGAAGAACATCTCTCTGGTGGACATTGCGAAATACCTCTTTTGGTGAACTGTGGAAAGAATGTCACTTTTGTGGACATAGGGGAGGACGTCCCTGTGGTAGACAGTGGGTAGGATGTTCCTGTGGAGGGCAGTGGGTAGAACATTTCTGTGGTGGACAGTTGAAAGGACATCTCTGTTGTGGACAATAGGGAGAATATTTCAGTGGTGGACAGTTGAAATGATGTCCCTGGGGTGGACAGTGGGGAGGACCTAACTATGGTGGAGATTGCGGATGACCTCCCTGTGGTACACCATGGGTAGGACGTCCCTGTGGTGGACAGTGGGTAGTAGGTTAATGTGGTGGACATTGTTGTGGATGTCCCTGTGGTGGACAGTGCAAAAAACATCCCTGTTGTGGACAGTGGTGAGGACATCCCTGTGGTGGACAGTAGAGAGGACCTCCCTGTGGTGGACATTTCAAGTACATATATGGTGTGGACTGTGGGAAGGATGTCCCTGTTGTGGACATTGAGAAAGACATTTTGGTGGACAGTGGGAAGAATGACCCTCTTGTGGACCGTGGGGAGGACGTCCCTGTGGTGGAAAGTGGGAAAGACATCACTGTTATGGTCTGTGAGGAGGACATCACTGAGGTGTACAGAGGGAAGGATGTTCCTGTGTTAGACAGCAGGGAGGACCTTTCTCTTTGAATTGTGGGAAGGACATCCATGTTTAGACAGTGGGGAGGACATCCCTGTGGTGAACAGTGAGGAGGATTTCACTGTGGTGGACAGTGGGGAGGATGTTACTGTGATGATCTGGAGAACGTCCTTGTGGTGCATAGCCAGAAGGATATCCATATGTTGGAAGGTGTGGAGCACATCTCTGTGGTAGACAGAGTTTAGGACATCCCTGTTGTGCCCAATGGGGAGGATGTCCCTGTTGTTTACTGTGGGAAGGACTTCACTTTGTTTGATAGTTGGGAGGACATCCCTGTAGTGGACAGTTGGGAGGATGTCACTGTGGTGGAGAGTTGAGAGGATTTCACTTGTAGACAGTAAGAACAATGTTCCTGTGGTGCACAAGAGAATGTCTCTTTGGTAGACAGTGAGAAGGATTTCCTTGTAGTGGGGAGTGCAGAGAACATCTCTGGGGTGTACAGTGGTAAGAACATTCCTGTTGTGCACAGGAAGAAGTCCCTGAGGTGTACAGTGGGGAGGACATCACTGTGGTGGACAGGCAGAAGGATGTTCATGTTGTGGACAGCGGGGAGGACCTCCCTGAGGTGGACAATGTGTAGGATGTCCCTGTGGTTTACAGTGTGGAGGATATTCATGTTGTGGACAGTGGTGAGAATGTCCCAGATTTGGACATTGGTGAGGACAACCATGTTGTGGACAGTGGTAAGGATGTCCTTGTGGTAAACAGGAGGATGTTTCTGTGGTGGACAGTGGGAAGGACATCTCTTTGGTGAACAGTAGAAAGGACGTCCCTGTTGTGGACAGTTGGGAGGACCTCCCTGTGGTGGAGAGTGGAGAGGATGTTTCAGTGGTGAACAGTGGGATGTACATGTTTGTTGTGGAAAGTGCAGACGACGTCAGTATGGGGGACAGTGGAAAGAACATCCCTGGGCTGGACAGTATAGATGAATTCCCTGTGGTGGACAGTTGAAGGAGGTTTCTGTGGTGGACAGTGGGAAGGACATATATGTTGTGGACTGTGGAAAGTTCGTCCCTGTTTTGGACATTGGAAAAGACCTCTTTGTAGTGGACAGTGGGAAGGGTGTGCCTCTGGTGGACATTGGGGAGGACCTCCTTGTGGTGTACAGTGGGAAGGACATCCCTGTTATGATCTGAGGAGACGATATCCCTGAGGTGGACAGTGGGAAGGACATCCTCTTGGTGGACAGAGGGGAGTAGCTTTCTGGTGTGAATAGTGGGAAGGACATCCCTGTTGTAGACAGTTGGGAGGACATCACTGTGGTGGATGGTTTGGAGGACCTCCCTGTGGTAGACAGTGTGGAGGACATTTCTGTTTTGGACAGTGGAATGGACACCTCTGTGGCGGAATGTGGGGAAGACATCCCTTTTGTGGACAGTGGGGTGGACGGTTCTGTGGTGGAAAGTGGGAAGAATGTCCATGTGGTGGACAGCAGGGAGCACATCTCCATGGTCTACAGTGGGAAGGACATCTCTCTTGTGGACAGTGGAAAGAACATTCCTGTGGTTCATAGTAGTGAGGATGACCCTGTTGTGAATAGGAGGATGTCTCTGTGGGGCAAAGTGAGAAGGATGTTTCTTTGGTGGACAGTGGGAAAGACATCCATGTGGTGGACTGTGGGGAGGTCCACAGTGTAGTGAACATTGGGGAGGATGTCCCTGTGGTGGACATTGGAAAGGATGTCCCTGTGGTGCACATTGGTGCAAACTGAGGAGGACATCCCAGTGGATTACACTGTGGAGGACATCTGTGTGGTGGACTATGGGGAGGACCTCCCTGTGGTGGACTGTGGGGAGGACCTCCCTGTGGTGGACAGTGGGTGGATGTCCATTTAGTCAAGAGATGGGCGGATGTCCCTTTGGTGGACTGTGGGAAGGACATTTATTTGGTTTACAGTGGGGAGGACATCCATTTTGTGGACAGTGGGGAGGATCTCCCTCTGGTGGACAGTAGAAAGGATGTCCATGTGGTGGACATTGGTGAGGACGCCCCTGTGTTGGACCATGTAAAAAACATCCCTGTGGTGCACAGTGCTGTGGACGTCCCTTTGGTTGACACTGGGGAGGATGTCCCTGAGATAGACAGTTGGAAGGACCTTTTTCTGGTGCATAGTGAGAAGGATGTCCCTGTGGTAGATAGCTGGAAGTATGTCCCTATTTTGGACAGTGGAGAGGACTTCCCTATGGTAGACAGTAGGGAGTACGTCCCGGTGGTGGACAGTGGGTAGGACGTCTTGGGTGGACAGTGATGAGGACGTTTCTCTGGTGCAAAGGAGATTGTCGCTTCGGTGGACATTGAAAATGATGTCCCTGTCCTGGAGAGTGCTGGGAACATCTCTGGGGTAGACTGTGGTGAGGACATCCATGATGTGCACAGCAGGATGTTCCTGTGGTGCACAAGTGTGAGGACATCACTGTTGTGCATGGGAGGATGTCCTAGTGGTGCACAGTGGGGAGGATGTCCTTGTGGTATACAGTGAGAAGGATGTCCCTGTGGTGGAGAGCTGGAAGGACCTCTCTGTGTTTGACAGTAGGAAGGACCTCCCTCTGGTAGACAGTGTACCCACTGTCCATGTGGTGGACAGTGGGGGGACATCCCTGTTTTGGACAATGGGGAGGATGTTACTGTTGTGGACAGTGGGAAGAATGTCACTGTGTTAGACAGCAGGGAGGAACTCTCTGTGGTTGACAGTGGGGAAGATGTCCCAGGGATGGACAGTGAAGAGGATGTTTCTTTGGTGGACAGTGGATTGGATGTTTTTGTGGTGGAGAGTGGAGAGGACCTTCCTGTGGTGGACAGTGTGGTGGACATGCCTGTGGTGGACAGTGGAGAGGATCTCCCTGTGGTGGACAGTGGAGAGGAATCCCTGTAGTGGACAGTGGTGAACATGTTTCTGTGGGGGAGAGTGGAAAGAACGTCCCCCTGGTGGACAGTGGTTAGGAAGTTCCTCTGGTGGACACTGGGGAGAAAGTTTCTATGGTGGTAAGTAAAGAGTACATCCATGAGGTGTACAGTGGAGAGTATTTCCCTGTTTTACACAGTGAGGAGGGGATTCCTGTGGTGGACAGTGGTGAGGATGACACTCTGGAGGACAGTGGTAAGAATGCCCCTGTGGTGGACAGAAGAGAGGACTTCACTATGGTGGACAGTGGGAAGGACCTCCCTATGGTGGACAATGGAAGGTACATCCCTGTAGTAAACAGTGGTGAGGACATACCTCTTGTACACAGGAGGAGGTCCTTGTGGTGGACAGTGGCAAAGACCACACTCTGGTGGATTGTGGGGTAGGACATCCCTGTGGTGGACAGTGGGAAGGACATCCATGTGGTGGACAGTGGGGAAGATGTCTGTGTTGTGGACACTGGGAAGGATGTCCCTTTGGTGGACAGTGGGAAGGATGTCCCTGTGGTGTACTATGGAGAGGAACTCCTTAGGGTGGACAGTTGGGAGGATGTCCCTGTTGTGGACAGTGGGTAGGACTTTTCTCTTGTGGCCAGTGGGATGGACATCCTTGTGGAGGACAATGGGGAGTATGTCCCTGTTGTGTACAGTTGGATGGATGTTTCTGTATTGGACAGTTGGGAACATATTTGTGTGGTGGACAGTTAGGAAGACGTCCCTGTCGTAAACAGTGGGAAGAAAGTCGTTTTTGTGGACAGCAAAAGGATGTCCATGTGGTGGACAATGGGAAGGACGTCTCTGTTGTAGACAGTTGGGATGATCTCCCTGTGGTGGACAGTAAGTAGGATGTCCCTCTGGTAGACAGTTGGGAGGACATTACTGTTATGGACAACTGAGAGGATGTTACTGTAGTGGACAGTGTGAAGGATGTCCCTGTAGTGGACAGCAGAGAGGACCTCTCTGTGGTGGACAGTGGTCAAGATATCCCTGTGATAGACAGTGATGAGGATGTTTTTGTGCTGGACAGTATAAAGGACATCCCTGTTGTTGACAATGGTGTGGACCTCCCTGTAATGGATATGGGGAAAAACGTCCCTGTGGTGAACAGTGGAAAGGAAGTTTCTCTGCTGGACAGTGGAGAGGACCTGATCATGGTGGAAAATGGAAAGGATGTCACAGTGGTGGACAGTGGTGAGGACGTTTCTGTGGTGGACTGTGGTGAGGAATTTTCTCTGGTGCAAAGGAAAACAACACTTTGGTGGACAGTGGAAAGTACATCTCTGTGGTGGATAGTAGAGAGAAACACACTGTGGTGAACAGTGGGAAGATTTATTTTCTGGACAGTGGAAAGGAAGTCCCTGTTGTCGAAATTGGGAAGGACTTTACTGTGTTTGATAGTTGGGAGGACATCCATGTTGTGGACAGTTGGGGGGAACATCCAGGTGGTGGACAGTGGGGAGGATTTTACTGTGATGGACAGTGGGGAGGATGTTATGTGGTGCACTGTAGAATGTCCCTGTGGAGCATAGTTAGAAGGATGTCCATATGGTGGAGAATGTGGAGGACATCTCTGTGGTGGACATTGGTTAGGACATCAATGTTGTGCACAGGAGGATGTCCCTGTGGTGCACAGTGGGGAGTATTTCCCTGTTGTTTACAGTGAGAAGGACTTCACTGTGTTTGATAGTTGGGAGGACATCAGTGTTGGGGACATTTGGGAGGATGTCCCTGTGTTGGAGAGTTGAGAGGATTTCACTGTGGTGGACAGTGTGGATGATGGCCTGTGCATATTAAGGACAACGCTCCTGTGGTGCACAAGAGAATGTCTCTTTGGTTGACAGTGAGAAGGATGTCCTTGTAGTGGGGAGTGCAGAAGACATCTCTGAGGTGGACAGTTGTAAGAATATCCCTGCTGTGCACAGGAGGATGTCCCTGTGGTGTACAGTGAAGAGGACTTTCCTGTGGTGGACCGTTGAAATGATGTCCTTGTTGTCGACACTGGGAAGCACGTCCCTTTGGAGGACAGAGGGGAGGACATCACTGTGGAGGACAGGCAGAAGGTTGTCCCTGTGGTGGAAGGAGGGGAGGATCTCCCTGTGGTGGACAGTGGATAGGATGTCCTGTGGTTTACAGTGCAGAGGATATTCGTTTGGTGGACTGTTGTGAGGACTTCCCTGTAGTGCATATTGATGAGGACAACCATGTTGTGGACAGTGGTAAGGATGTCCTTGTAGTACACAAGAGGATGTCTCTGTGGTGAACATTGGGATGGAAATTTATGTTATCGACTGTGGGAAGAACATCTCTGTTGTGGACATTAGGAAAGACCTCTTTGTGGTGAACTGTGGGAAGAATGTCCCTCTTGTGGACAGAGTGGAGAACATCACATAGGTAGACAGTAGAGAGGACCTACCTGTGGTGGAGATTGGGGAGGACCTCCCTCTGGTAGACAGTGGCTAAGACATCACAGTAGTTGACAGTAGTTAGTACGTTCCTGTGGTGGACTCTGGGAGGACTTCCCTGTGTTGGACAGTGGAAAGAACATCCCTGTTGTGGACAGTGAGGAGGATGTCCATGTGGTGGACAGTGGAAAGGTCATCACTTTGATGTACAGTAGAGAGGTCCTCCTTGATTTTGACAGTGGGAAGGAGATCCCCATGGTGGACAGTGGGAGGGACATTTATCTTGTGGACTGTGGGAAGAACATCTCTGTTGTGGACATTGGGAAAGACCTCCTTGTGGTGAACTGTGGGAAGAATGTCCCTCTTGTGGACAGAGGAGAGGACGTCACTTAGGTGGACAGTGGGAAGGACATCCCTGTGGTGGACAGTGGGGAGGACCTTTCTGTTGTGGAGATTTGAAGAAGGTCCATGTTTGGACAGTAGGGAGGACATTTATGTTGTGGATTGTGGGAAGGACGTCCATGTTGTGGATATTGGGAAGGACCTCCATGTGGTGGACACTGGGAAGCATGACCCTCTCATGGACAGAGGGGAGAAACACCATGTGGTGGACAGTGGAAAGCAGGCCTCTGTAGTGGACATCTGAAAGGACATAACTTAGTGGACATTGGAAAGTACATTCATGTTGTGGACAGCAGGGTGTACCTTTCTGTGATGGACAGTGAGAAGTACATGCCTGTTGTGGTCAGTGTGGAGGACATCCCTTTGGTGAACAGTGGAAAGGACATCACTTGATGGACAGTTATGTGGAACTCCCTGTGGTGGACAGTGAGAAGGATGTCCCTGTGGTGGACATTGGAAGGACATACATGTTGTGGACTGTGGGAAGGACGTCCTTGTTGTGGACATTGGGAAAGAACTCCTTGTGGTGAACAGTGGGAAAGATGTCCCTCTGGTAGTCTTTGGGGAGGAACTCCCTGTGGTGGAGAGTGGGAAGGATGTCTCTGTGGTAGAGAGAGGGGAGTTCATTACTTAGGTTGACAATGGTAAGGACATCCATGTGGTGGATAGTAGAGAGGACCTCTCTGTGGTTTACAGTGGGAAGAAGATCCCTGTGGTGGAGAGTGGGAAGGACATTTGTGTTGTGGATGGTGGGAGGGACATACATGTTGTGGACATTGGGAAGGACCTCCATATGTTCTACAGTGGCATGCATGTCCCTCTCATGGACAGTGGAGAGCTCCAATGTGGGGACCTAGTCCTGCAGATGTCCCATGGCGGTCTCCCGGCTGGTGGCAGGGCATGAGTGGGGAGGGGGGGATTGCCTGCCCCAGCCGCTGGCATCCGCCGTCGTCATCGCTGGCTAATCTTCTCCAGGTGTTGCCCCTGCTATTCCGTGCTGAACTGGCCCAGGCTCGGGCCAGGCCGATAAGGAGCCAGTCTAGCTGACCAAAAGGCAGCCAGGCGCTCCAGGCAGGCTCCAGGGAGAGCCGGCGATTACAAGCAGTACAGCTCTTTGTTTAGCCGGGGAATGCGGCTAGATAGCAGAAGAGCCTAGCAGGCTCTGAAGCGTTACAGCTCTTAAGCCGGAGGTGCCTGCTAGGTAGGAGCCCAGCGGGCTTTAAAGGGTTACAGCTCTCAAGCCGGGAAGTGCCAGGTAGTGGAGAAGGACTGCGGCGGTGGGTCAACAACAAAAGGAAGTTCACGGACGCCTGGATGGTTCTTGTGTGTGTTTTACTTCTCAATTAGGCTCAATATATACAGTTTGGGGTGGGTGAAGGTTTTAGCAACAGGTAACCTCATTGGCTTAGTCTAGGTTTTGGGGATGCCTCATATGCATGTGAGGAGAGCTTGGGGCACCATTCCTACGTGACTCGATGGTCGTAGACCTCTCAACCTCTCTGAGGGAGGGGCTGTGAAGCGGTAAAGGGCAGAAGCTGAGAGCACCAGGGGGCCAGGAACAGAGCCAAACGGCCTACCGTCCCTCAAAAGGGTCTCCGGGGTTTGAAACTCGTTCAACCAGACACCTGGTTGTCTCTCAGCTCAGTGCCCTACAATTCCCTCTCTTTTCTTTTATAAAGGAGAGGTGTCATTGGAATGAATGTCTCCTATGTCAGAAACAGTTTGATATTGAACTAAGACCTGATTGGTGGTTACCTTTGCAATGTTACTCATCTGTTGTTTAAGAAACTGAATGAGGCAGGGTGCCAAGAGAAGCAAGGCTCCAATGGCTAGTATGGGGCCAAGGAGGGGGAGAATCCAAGACATCAGGGGGTTTGAATACCAAGGGGTAAGGGTGTTGGGAGTATAGCGAGCCCGGAGGTTCCCCCGGAGCTCTTTGAGCATCTGTACATCTTGTTCTACCAGCCCAGATTCATTGACATGGAAGCAACATTCCTCCCCCAACAAAACACAAGTCCCCCCCCTGTTCAGCAGTCAACAAGTCCAGGGCCCTCCAGTTCTGGAGAGCAACTCTTGATAAAGAGGTTATCTGGTGTTGAAGAGATTCAAGGCTGTCTGTTGTAGAGGCCATTGCCTGGTCCAGCTTGTCCTGGAAGTCACCGGCCAGATGCTGTGTTTGGACAAGAGCTGCTCCAGCAGTTCCAGTAGCTCCAAGTGAGACAGCAAGGCCTAGTCCAATGAGCAGAGGGATGAAGATCTCTCTCTTCTTTCAGTTTTCTCTCATCTGCAAGGCGAGCTCTTCAGGTTCATAGAGATAAACTTGAGGAACAACAATCACGGGGGCGCAGGAGCCTTAAAAATGAGGGTTGATACAGGCACCTGTAGTGCCCTTGCACCAGAGCAGGGCAGGAGGGTTGACACATACTGATTTGGTAATGGTGATGTCATGAGCACATGTGAGATGGGGTTTCGAGGAGGGTCCTATAAGGCAAAGAGGTGGGAGTAGGTCAAAGAGAGGAATGTCCTGTGTTTTCCTCGTGGGCAGGGTTCCATGGAGGTCGTGAAGTGAAAAGTTAATGGGAACGGCTGTTAATAATGGTTGGGAGAGGGAGGCACAGAAAAAGCATTGGGATGAATTGGAATGGGTCGTCAGGGGAAGGAGGTCTGCTGCATATTGGATGTATTGTAGCCAGGAGAGGGTAGCTTGTAGTTCCTCCTGAGACTGGTTTTCCTGTTGGATAATATTAGCATGAGTAAAGGCTGATTTGGGGGCAGGGACAAGTTCACGGGAGACATGTAGGTCAGCTACCGGGTGTCTGGCATAGCCATTGGGGTAAAGTTTACCCACGACTCCCATTCACCAAAGTTCATTCCATGGATCAGTGATGGAAAGCTGAAAATGAGTTTTAAGGTTGGTGAGCATGGTGCCACCGCTACTGGTGGATTCCATTCTGCAGCTCCAATATCTGCAACCTCCATATGTGGAGACCTCCTGGAGACATTCACCTGTGTTTCGGTAAGGAAAGCAGAGAAAAGGGCTGGGGATAGTGGAGATGGATTCAGGGTGTAGGGGGATCTCAATCTTGGTTCGACATCCTTCAAGTGGGCAGTCCTGGGTTCCTATAACTTTATTGTGTCCGTTATAGGTTTCCCTAGCATAGAATCTCCAATGGTAGGTGTTGGGAAGGCTAGGGGGAGGCTGGGCGGTAGCAGAGTTAGCATGAAGGATGGTGAGAACTGCCAAGAGAATGGAAGGACGTTTCTTTGGTGGACAACAAGGAGGACTTCTCTATGATGGACTGTATGAAGGACGTCCTTGTAGTGGTCAGTGGGGAGGATGTCCCTGTGGTTGACAGTGGAGACGGTGACTCTGTGGTGGACAGTTGAAAGATGTACCTTTGGTGGATAGTGGGAAGGATGTCCCTTTAGTGGACAGTGGGAAGGACGTCCGTGTTAGACAGTGGGTAGGATGTCCCTGTATAGGGCAGTGTGTAGAACATCATCATGGTGGACAGTAAGAAGGACATTCCTGTTGTGGACAGTGGGGAGGATATTTCTGAGGTGGACAGTGGAAAGGATGTCCTTGTTGTGGACAGTGGGAAGGATGTCCCTGTGGTGGGCAGTGGGAAGAATGTCCATGTGGTGGACAGTGGAGTGGACATCCCTGTGGTGAACAGTGGTGAGAACGTTTCTGTGAGGCACAGGACTATGTTTCTATTGTGGACTGTAGGAAGGATTTTCCTGTTGTGCCAAGTGCAGAGGACATCTCTGGAGTGGACAGTGGTGAGGACATCCCTGGTGTGCACTGGAAGATGTCCCTGTGGTGCACATTCGTTGTTGTGAACAGGTGTTTGTTCCTGTGGTGCACAGTAGGGAGGATGTCCCTGTCTTGAACAGTGGGAAAGAACACCCTAGTGTTGGACATTGGTGAGGATAAACCTGTGGTGGTGAGTGGGGAAATATCCCTGTGGTGGACAGTGGGGTTTATGTCTCTATGGTAGATGAGGGAAGGATGTCACTTTGGTGGATAATTTGGAGGATGTCCCTGTGGTAGACAGTGGTGAAGACTTCCATGTGATGGACAGTGGGGAGGATGTCAGTGTGGTGGACAGTTGGAAGAATGTCCCTGTGGTGGACTGTGGGAACGACATCCCTTTGGAAGACAGTGGGTATGACGTCCCTGTGGTGGACAGTGGCTTGGACCTCTCTATGGTGGACAGTGGGAAGGATGTCCCTGTGGTGGACAATTGGAAGGATGACCCTTTTGTGGAAAGTAGGAAGGATGTCACGGTGATGGACAGTGGTGAGGACATCCCTGTGGTGAACAGTGGTGAGGACCTTTCTGTGGTGGACAGTGGGTAGGATGTCCCTGTGATGGAAAGAGTGGAGGGAGTCACTGAGGCGGACAGTGGGAAGGACATCCCTGTTGTGTATACTGGTGAATACTTCACTGTAGTGCACACTGAGGAGGACATCACTGTGGATTACACTGTGGAGCACATCCGTGTGGTGGACTATGGGGAGGACCTCCCTGTGGTGGATGGTGGGGAGGAACTCCCTGTTGTAGACAGTGGGGTAGATGTCCATGTAGTCAACAGTTGGAAGGACATCCCTGTGGTGGACTGTGGGAAGGACATTTCTTTGGTTTACATTTGGAAGGACATCCATGTTGTGGACAGTGGGGAGTACCTCCCTGTGGTGGACAGTGTTAAGGATGCCCCTGTGGTGGACATCAGGGAGGACCTCACTTTGGTGGACAGTGGGAATGACGTCCCTGTGGTGGACAATGCTAAGTATGTCCCTGTGGTGCACAGTGGTGAGGACATCCCTCATGTGCAAAGGAGTATTTCCATGTGGTGGACAGTGGGGATGACCACACTATGGTGGACTGTGGGGTAGGACGTCCCTGTGGTGGACAGTGAGAAGGGCGTTTATGTGGTGGACAATGGGTAAGATGTCTGTGTTGTGGACAGTGTGAAGGATGTCCCTTTGGTGGACAGTGGGAATGAAGTCCCTGTGGTAGACTGTGGGAAGTGAACTCCTTTGGTTGGACAGTTGGGAGAATTTCCCTGTGGTGGACAGTGTGTAGGACATTTCTGTGTTGGACAGTTAGATGGACATCCTTGTGGAAGACAGTGGGGAATATGTCCCTCTTGTTCACAGTGGGATGGAAGTTTCTGTAGTGGACAGTTGTCACCATATTTGTGTGGTTGACATTTCAAATGTCATAACTGTGGTAGACAGTGGAGAGGACCTACCTGGGGTAGAGATTGGGGAGGACTTCCCTGTGGTAGACAGTGGGTAGGACATCCCTGTGGTGGACAGTGGGGAGGATTTCACTGTGGTGGACAGTGGGTTTGACATCTCTATGGTGGACAGTGGGAAGGATGTCCTTGTGGTGGACAATGGGAAGGACAAGCCTGTTGTGGAAAATGGGAAGGATGTCCCTGTGATGGACAGTGGGGAGGACATCCCTGTGGTGAACAGTTTTGAGGACCTTTCTGTGGTGTACTGGAGAACATCCCTTTGGTGGACCATGGGAAGGATGTCCCTGTTTTGGAGAGTGCAGAGGACATATCTGGGGTGGACAGTGGTGAAGATGTCTCTGGTGTGCACTCGAAGATGTCCATGTGGTGCACAGTCATGAGGATGACCCTGTTATGCACAGGAGGATGTTACTGTAGTGCACAGTAGGGAGGATGTTCATGTTTTGAACAGTGGGAAAGAACACCCCAGTGGTGGACATTGTTGAGGACAACCCTGTGGTGGACAGTGGGGAAACATCCCTGTGGTGGACAATGGAAAGTATGTCCCTGTTGTGGACAGTGAGTAGGACATTTATGTTGTGGAAAGTTAAAAGGACGTTTCTTTTGTGGACATTGGGAAAGACCTCCTTGTGACGAACAGTAGGAAGGATATCCCTCTGGTGGACAGTTGGCAGGACATCCCTGTGGTGGACAGTGGGAATGACATCTCTGTGGTGGACAGTGAAGAGGAACTCTCTGTGTTGGACAGTTGGGATGACATCCCTGGTGTGCACAGTGGAAAGGATGACTTTTGTGGAGTGTGGGGAGGACATCCCTGTGGTGGGCAGTCAGAAGGACGTCCCTGTGGTGAATAGTTTGGAGGATGTCCCTGTGGTGGACAGTGGTAAGGACATCCCTGTGCTGGACAGTGATGAGGACTTCCCTGTGGTGGACAGTGGTGAGGACGTTTCTGTGGTTAACAGGAAAACATTATTTTGTTGGACCATGAAAAGGATGTCCCTGTTTTGGAGAGTGCAGAGGACATCTCTGGGGTGGACAGTGGTGAAGACCTCCCTGTTGTGCACTGGAAGATGTACCTGCGGTGCACAGTCATTAGAACGACCCTATTGTGCCCAGGAGGATGTCCCTGTGGTGGACAGTGGGGAGGATGTCCCTGTGGTTTACAGTGGGAAGGATGTCCCTGTGTTTGACAGTTGGGAGGAAATCGCTCTGGTGGGCTGTGGGAAGGACATCTCTGCTGCAGACATTGGTGAGAGAATTTCACTGTGGTGGCCAGTGGGGCTGATGGCCTTGTGGACAGTGGGGAGGACGTTCTTTTGGTGCACAAGAAAATGTCTCTTTGGTGGACAGTGGGAAGGATTTACTTGGAGTGGAGATTGCAAAGGATGTGTCTTCGATGGACAGTGGTAAGAACATTTCTGTTATGCACAGAAGAATGTCCCTGTGGTGCACAGTGGAAAGGATGTTCCTGTGGTGAACAGTGGGAAGGATTTCCCTGTGGTGGACATTGGTGAGGACGAACCTGTGGTAAATAGTGCTAAGGATGTCCCTGTGGTGGACAGTAGGGAGAACCTTTCTGTGGTGGACAGTGGGTAGGATGTCCCTGTAATGGAAATATGGGAGGTAGTCACTGAGGTGGTCAGTGGGAAGGACATCCCTGTGATATAGAGTGGTGAGTACTTCATTGTAGTGCACACTGAGGAGGACATCCCTGTGGATTACACTGTGGAGCACATCCTTGTGGTGGACTATGAGGAGGATTTCTTTGTGGTGGATGGTGGGGAGGACCTCCCTGTGGTGGACAGTGGGGTAAATGTCCATGTAGTCAACAGTTAGAAGGACGTCCCTGTGGTGGACTGTGGAAAGGACATTTCTTTGGTTTACAGTGGGAAGGACATCCATGTTGTGGAAAGTGGGAAAGGCCTTTCTGTTCTGGACAGTAGGAAAATGTCCCTGTGGTGGACATTCGTGAGGATTCCCCTATGTTGGACCATGCAGAAAACATTCCTGTGGTGGACAGTGGTGAGGATGCCCCTGTGGTGGACAGTAGGGAGGACCTCACTATGGTAGACAGTGTGAATGATGTCCCTGTGGTAGACAATGAAAAGTATGTCCATGGTGTGCACAGTGGTGAGGATATTCCTGTTGTGCACAGGAGGATGTCCTTGTGGTGGACAGTGGGGAGGACCACAATCTGGTGGACTGTAGGGTAGGACTTCCCTGTGGTGGACAGTGGGAAGGGCGTCCATGTGGTGGACAGTGGGGAAGATATCTGTGTTGTGGACAGTGTGAAAAATGTCCCTTTGGGGGACAGTGGAAAGGACGTCCCTGTGGTGGACTGTGGGAAAGAACTCCTTGGGGTGGACAGTTGGGAGTATGTTCCTGTGGTGGACAGTGGGTAGAACCTTTCTGTTGTGGATATTTGGATGGACATCCTTGTGGAGGACAGTGGGGAGTTTGTCCCTGTTGTTTACAGTGGGATGGATGATTTTGTAGTGGACAGTTGGGACCATATTTGTGTGGTTGGCAGTTCAAATGACATCCCTGTGGTGGACAGTGGAGAGGACCTACCTGTGGTGGAAATTGGGGAGGACCTCCCTTTAGGAGACAGTGTGTAGGATGTCCCTGTGTAGGACAGTTGGTAATACGTTCCTGTGGTGGACACTGGGGAGGACGTCCCTGTGGTGGAAAGTGGAAAGTACATCACTGTTGTGGACAGTGGGGAGGACGTCCCTATGGTGGACAGTGGAAAGTACATCACTTTGATGGACAGTAGAAAGAACCTCCCTGTGGTGGACAGTGGGAAGGAGGTCACTGTGGTGGAAAATGGGAAGGACATTTATGTTGTGGACTGGTAAGAACATCTCTGTTGTGGACATTGGGAAAGACCTCCTTGTGGTGAACTGTGGGAAGAACGTTCCCCTTGTGGAAAGAGGGGAGGATGTCACTTAGGTGGACAGTGGGAAGGACATTCCTGTGGTGGACAGTGGGGAGGACATTTATCTTTTGAATTGTGGGAAGGATGAACATGTTTTGGACATTGGAAAGGAACTCTGTGTGTTCTACAGTGGCAAGCATATCCCTCTGGTGGAGAATTGGAAGGACCACCATGTGGTAGACAGTAGGAAGGACGTCACTGTGGTGGAAAGAGAAAAGGACATCATTGATGTGGACATTAGGAAGTATGTTCCTGTTGTGAACAGCAGGGTGTACCTTTATTTGGTGGACATGTCTTTTGGGAAAGACATGCCTGTTGTGGACAGTGTGGTGGGCATCCCACTGGTGGACAGTGGAAAGGACATCCCTGTGTTGTACAGTAGAGAAGACTTCCCTGTGGTGGTCAGTGGTCCCTGTGGTGGAGAGTGAAAAGGACATGCATGTTGTGGACAGTGTGGAGGACATCACTATGGTAAACAGTTGAAAGGACATCCCTGTGGTGGACAGTACAGAGGACTTCCCTGTGGTACACAGTGGAAAGGAGGTACCTGTTGTGGACATTGGAAGGACATATATGGTGTGGACTGTGGGAAGGATGTAACTGTTGTGGACATTGGAAAAGACCTTTTGGTGGACAGTGAGAAAAATGACTGTCTTGTGGAAAGTGGGGAGGACGTCCCTGTTGTGGACAGTTGGGAGGACATCCCTGTTTTGGACAGTTGGGAGGATTTCACTGTGGTGAACAATGCAGACGACGGCCTTGTAGACAGTAAGAAGTACACTCCTGTGGTGCACAAGAGAATGTCTTTTTGTTGGACAGTGAGAAGGATGTCCTTGTAGTGGGGAGTGCAGAGGACATTTCTGGGATGTACAGTGGTAAGAAGATCCCTGTTGTGTTCAGGAGGATGTCCCTGATGTGTATAGTGTGGAGGACATCACTGTGGTGGAGAGGCAGAACGATGTTCCTGTTGTGGACAGTGGGGAGGACCTCCTGAGGTGGACAAAGTGTAGGATGTCCCTGTGGTTAACAGTGTGGAGGATATTCATGTTGTGGACAGTGGTGAGTATGTCCCTGTATTGGACATTGGTGAGGAAAACCATGTTGTGGACACTGAAAAGAATGTCCTTGTGGTACAAAGGAGGATGTCGTTGTGGTGGACAGTGGAAAGGACATCTCTTTGGTGAAAAGTGAAAAAGGCGTTCTTGTTGTGGACAGTAGAGAGGACTTCCCTGTGGTGGACAGTGGGAAGGAGGTCCCTGTGGTGGACAGTGGAAAGGACATATATGTTGTGGACAGTTGGAAGGACGTCCCTGTTGTGGACATTAGGAAAGACCTCTTTGTAGTAGACAGTGGGAAGGGTGTGCCTCTGGGGACAATGGGGAGGACCTCTTTGTGGTGAACACATGGAAGGACATCACTGTTATGATTTGAGGAGAGGATATCAGTGAGTTGGACATAGGGAAGGAAGTCCTCTTGGTGGACTGCGGGGAGGACCTTTATGGTGTGTAAGGACATCCCTGTTTTATACAGTGGGGAGGATATCCCGGTGGTGGACAGTGGGGAGGATTTCACTGTGATGGACAGTGGGGAGGAAGTTACTGTGGTACACTTGAGAAAGTCCCTGTGTGCATAGTTGGAAGGATGTCCATAAGGTGGAAATTGCAGAGGACATCTCTGTGGTGGACAGTGGTTAGGACATCCCTTTTGTGCAAAGGAGGATGGCCCTGTGGTGCACAGTGGGGAGGAGGTCCTTGTTGTTTACAGTGGGAAGGACTTCACTGTGTTTGATAGTTGGGAGGACATCTGTGTTGTGGACAGTTGGGAGGATGTCCCTGTGTTGGAGTGCTGAGATGGTTTAACTGTGGTGAACAGTGTGGATGATGGCCTTGTGGACAGTAAGGACAACACTCCTGTTGTGCACAAGAAAATGTCTTTTTGGTGGACCATGAGAAGGATATCCTTGTAGTGGGGAATGCAAAAGACATCTCTGGGGTATACAGTGGTAAGAACATCCCTGCTGTGCACAGGAGGATGTCCCTGAGGTGTACAATGGGAAGGACATCACTGTGGTGGACAGGCAAAAGATGTCCCTGTGGTGGACAGTGGATAGGATGTCCCTGTAATTTCCCTGTAGTGGACAGTTGGAAGGACATATATGTTGTGGACATCCCTGTAGTGGACATTGGGAAAGACTTATTTGTGGTGGACAGTGGGAAGCGTGTGCCTCTGGTGGACAGTGGGGAGGACCTCCATGTGGTGGACAGTGGGAAGGATATCCCTGTTATAATCTGAGGAGAGGATATCACAGAGGTGGACAGTGGGAAGGACGTCCTCTTCGTGGAGAGTGAGGAGGAACTTTCTGGTATGAATATTGGGAAGGACATACCTGTTGTAGACAGTGGGGAGAACATCCAGGTAGTTTACAGTGGGGAGGATTTCACTGTGATGGACAGTGGGGAGGATGTTACTGTGGTGCACGGGAGAATGTCCCTGTGGTGCATAGTTGGAAGGAAGTCCTTATAATGGAGGGTGCGGAGGACATATCTGTGGTGGACAGTGGTTAGGACATCCCTGTTGTGCACAGGAGGCTGTCTCTGTGGTGCACAGTGTGGAGGATATCCCTGTTGTTTACAATGTGAAGGACTTCGCTGTGTTTGATAGCTGGGAGGACATCCGTGTTGTGGACAGTTGGGAGGATGTCCTTGTGTTGGAGAGTTGAGAGAATTTTTCAGTAGTGGACAGGAAGGACATCTCTGTGGTCTACAGTGAGAAAGACATCTCTGATGTGGACAATGGAAAGAATATTCCTGTGGTGCACAGTTGTGAGGACGTCCCTGCTGTGCATAGGAGAATGTCCCTGTGGTGCAAAGTGAGAAGGATGTTTTTTTGGTGGATAGTGGGAAAGACATCCATGTGGTGGACTGTTGGGAGGTCCACTCTGTAGTGAATATTGGGGAGGAGGTCCCTGTGGTGGACTGTGGAAAAAATGTCCCTGTGGTGCACGTTGGTCAGGACGTCCCTGCTGTGCACTGGAGGATGTGTCTGGGGTGAACTCTGCGAAGCACGTCACTGTGCTGGACACTGGTGAAGATGACCCTGTGGTGGACAGTTTTATGGATGTCCTTGTGGTACAAAAGAAGACATCTCTGTGGTGGACAGTGGGGAGGAACTCTCTCTGATGGACATTGGGGAGGAAATACCTGTGTTGGACAGTTGAACTCATGTCCTTGTGGTCGACAGTGGGAAGGAAATCGCTTTGGAGGACAGTTGGAAGGACATCACTGTGTTTGACAGGCAGAAGGATGTCCCTGTGGAGGACAGAGGAGAGCACCTCCCTGTGGTGGACAGTGGGTAGAATGTCTCTGTGGTTTACAGTGCAGAGAATATTCATGTGGTGGATGGCGGTGGGGACTTCCCTATAGAGCATATTGTTGAGGACAACCATGTTGTAGACAGTGGTAAGGATGTCCTTGTAATATACAGGAGGATATCCTTGTGGTGGACAGTGGGAAGGACATCTGTTTGAAGGACCGTGGAGAGGATGTCTCTGTGGTGGACAGTTGGGAGGACCTCCCTGTGGTGGACTGTGGGGAGGACATTTCTGTTGTGGACAGTGGGATGGACATCTTTGTGGCTGAATGTTGGGAGGATATCGCTTTGGTGGACAGTGGGGAAGGCGTTTCGATGGTGGAAACTGGGAAGAATGTCCCTGTGGTGGACAGCAGAGAGGACATCTCTGTGGTTTACAGTGGAAAGGACTTATCTGTTGTAGACAGTAGAAAGAATATTCCTGTGGTGCACAGTTGTGAGGACATCCCTGCTGTGCATAGGAGGATGTTCCTGTGGTGCAAAGTGAGGAGCATGTTTCTTTGGTGGACAGTGGGAAAGTCGTCCATGTGGTGGACTGTGGTGAGGTCCAGTCTGTAGTGAACATTGGGGAGGATGTCCCTGTGGTGAACAGTGGAAAGGATGTCGCTGTGGTGCATATTGGTCAAGATGTCCCTGTTGTGCAAAGAAGGATGTCCCTGTGGTGAACAGTGGGAAGGATGTCACTGTGCTGGTCATTGGTGAAGATGACCCTGTGGTGAACAGTTTTATGGATGTCCTTGTGGTACACAGGATTACATCCCTGGGCTGGACAGTGGGGAGAACCTCTCTCTGATGGACATTGGTGAGGAAATCCGTGTGGTGGACAGTTGTGTGGACCTTCCTGTGGTGGACAGTGTATACAACTCCCTGTAGTGGACAGTGGGGAGGACAGCCCTGTGCTGAACTGTGGAAATAATGTCTTTTGTGGACAGTGGAAGGATGTCCATGTTGTGGACAAGGGGAGTAGGTCCCTATTGTGGACAGTAGGGGGGACCGCCCTGTGATAGACATGTGTAGGATGTCTCTCTGGTGGACAGTTGGGAGGACATCAATATTTAAGTGGGGAGGACATCCTTGTGGTGGACAGTGTGGAGGACATCTCTGTGGTGGACATTGGGAAGAATGTACCTGTGATTTACAGCAGAAAGGACCTCTCTGTGGTGTACAATGGGAAGGACGTCTCTCTGGTGGACAGTGGAGATTATGTACCTGTGGGGGACAGTGTAAAGGATGTCCTATGGACAGAGAAGACTGTCCCTCTGGTGGAGAGCAGAGAGGACCTCTCTGTGGTGGACAGTAGGAAGGATAACCCTGTTGTAGACAATAAAAGAATGTCTCTTTTTTGCACATTGGGGATGTTGTCTCTCTGGTGAATAGTGGGAAGGACATCCCTGTGTTGGACAGTGGTGAGGATGACCATTTGGTGGACAGTGGTAAGGATGCACCTGTGGTGGACAGCAGGGAAGACCTCACTTTGGTAGACTGTGGGAATGACATCACTGTTGTGGACAATGCAACGTATGTCCCTGTGGTGCACATTGATGAGGACATCCCTCTTGTGCACAGGAGGATGTCCTTGTGGTGGACAGTGGGGAGAACCACACTCTGGTTGACTGTGGAGTAGGACGTCCCTGAGGTGGACAGTAGGGAAGATGTCTGTGTTGTGGACAGTGGGAAGGATGTGCCTTTGGTGGACAGTGGAAAGGACGTCCATGTGGTGGACTGTGGGGGAGGAACTCCTTGGAGTGGAGTGTTGGGAGGATGTCCTTGTTGTGGAAGGTGGGTAGAACCTTTCTGTTGTGGACAGTTGGATAGAAGTTCTTGTAGAGGACAGTGTAGAGTACGTCCCTGTTGTGTACAGTGGGATGAATGTTTTTGTAGTGGATAGTTGGGGACATATTTGTATGGTGGACAGTTAGGAAGACATCCCTGTGGTAAACAGTGGGAAGGAAGTATTCTTTTTTTGTGGACAGCGAATGGATGTCCATGTGGTGGACAATGGGAAGGACTTCCCTGTTGTAGACAGTGGTGAGGTTCTTTCTGTGGTGGACAGTAAGTAGGACATTCCTGTGGTGGACAGTGCAGAGGACGTTTCTGTTTTGGACAACTGAGACGACGTTACTGTGGTGGACCATGTGAAGGACGTCTCTGTTTTGGAAGGCAGGGAGGACCTCTCTGTGGTGGATGGTGGTAAAGTTTTCCTTGTGATAGACAGTGATGAAGATGTATCTGTGGTGGACAGTTGAAAGGATGTCCCTGTTGTGGACCGTGGTGAGGACTTCCCTGTCGTGGCTATTGGGAAGGACATCCCTCTTGTGAATAGTTTAAAGATGTTTCTGTGGTGGACAGTGGAGTGGACCTACTCACAATGGAAAGTGGAAAATATGTCACAGTGGTGGACAGTGGTGAGGACGTTTCTCTGGTGCAAAGGAAAACGTCCCTTTAGTGGACAGTGGAAAGTACATCTCTATTGTGGACAGTAGAGAGAAACACACTGTGGTGGACAGTGGGAAGAACATTTATGTTGTGGAGAGTGGGAAGCAAGTCCCTGTTGTCAATATTGGGAAGGACCTCATTGTGGTGAACAGTGGGAAGGATATCCCTCTGGTGGACAGTGGGGAGGACATTCCTGTGGTGGACAGAGGGAAGGACTATCCCTGTGGTGGATAGTGAATAGGACTTTTCTGTGTTGGACATTTGGGATGACATCCCTGTGGTGACTAGTGGGAAAGCCTTTTCTTTGGTGGATAGTGGAGAGGATGTCCCTGTCGTGGAGAGTGCAGAGTCCACCTCTGGGGTGGAGAGTGTTGCTGACATCCCTGATGTGCAAAGGAAGACGTCCCTGTGGTGCACAATGGTGGGGATTTCCCTTTGTTCACAGGAAAATGTCTCTGTTGTGCAAAGTGGGTAGGATGTTCCAGTGGTGAACTGTGAAAAGAATGTCACTGTGGTGGACAATTTGGAGGATGTCCCTGTGGTGGACAGTGGGAACGACGTCCCTTTGGTGGACAACGAAAAGGAGTTCTCTATGGTGGACTGTATGAAGGACGTCCTTTTGTTGGTCAGTGTAGAGGATGTCCCTGTGGTGAACAGTGGGGAGGATGTATCTCTGGTGAACATTTGAAAGATGTAACTTTGGTGAACAGTGGGAAGGACGTCCCTTTGGTGGACAGTGGAAAGGATATCCCTGTGGTAGACAGTGGGTAGGTTGTCCCTGTGGAGTGCAGTGTGAAGAAATTCTCTGTGGTGGACAGTAAGAAGGACATCCCTGTTGTGGACAGTGGGGAGTATATTTCTGTGGTGGACAGTGGGAAGGACATCCTTGTGGGGGACAGTGGGAAGGATGTCCCTGTGGTAGACAGTGGGAAGTATGTTTCTGTGGTGGAAAGTGGTGTGGACATCCCTGTGTGAATAGTGTTGAGAATATTTCTGTGGTGCACAGGAGAACGTCTCTTTGCTGGACCTTAGGAAGGATTTCCCTGTTGTGGAGAGTGCAGAGGACATCTCTGGCGTGGACAGTTGTGAGGATGTCCCTGGTGTGAACTGGAAAATGTCCCTGTGTTGCTCATTAGTGAGGACATAACTGTAGTGAACAGGAGGATGTTACTGTAGTGCACAGTAGGGAGGATGTCCCTGTCTTGAATAGTGGGAAAGAACACCCCAGTGGTAGGTATTGATGAGGACAACCCTGTGGTGGACAGAGGAAAAACATCCCTGTGTTGGACAGTGGGGTTTACATCTATTTGGTAGATGGGGGAAGGATGTCACTGTGGTGGACAATTTGGAAGATGTCCCTGTGGTGAACAATTGGAAGGACGTCTCTTTGATGATCAGTGGAAGGATATCCCTGTAGTAGACAGTGGTGATGACATCCATGTGACGGAGAGTGGGGAGGATGTCCATGTTGTGGACAGTTGGAAGAATGTCCCTGTAGTGGACTCTGGGAAAGACATCCCTTTGGTGGACAGTGGGTATGACTTCCCTGTGCTGGACAGTGTTTTGGACCTCTCTATGGTGGACAGTGGGAAGAATGTCCCTATGGTGGACAATGGGAAGTACAATCCTGTTGTGGAGAGTGGGAAGGATGTCCCTGTGATGGACAGTGGTGAGGACTTTTCTGTGGTTCACTGGAGAATGTCGCTTTGGTGGACCATGGGACAGATATCACTGTTTTGGAGAGTGCAGAGGACATCTCTGGGGTGACAGGGGTAAGGACGTCTATGGTGTGTACTGGAAGATGTCCCTGTTGTGCACAGCATGAGGACATCTCTGTTGTGCACAGGAGGATGTCCCTGTTGTGCACAGTGGGGAGATGTCCCTGTGGTTTACAGTGGGAAGGACTCCCTGTGTTTGACAGTTGGGAGAAAATCTCTGTGGTGGACTGTGGGAAGGACATCTCTGCTGTAGACATTGGTGAGAGAATTACACTGTGGAGGACAGTGGGGATGATGGCCTTTTGGACAATGGGGAGGACTTTCCTGTGGTGCACAAGAAAACGTCTCTTTGGTGGACAGTGGGAAGTATTTCCCTGGAGTGGAGAGTTCCAGGGACATCTCTGCGATGGACAGTGGTAAGAACATTTCTCTTATGCACAGAAGAATATCCCTGTGGTGCACAGTGAAAGGATGTTCCTGTGATGAACAGTGGGAAGGATTTCCCTGTGGTGGACATGGGTGAGGACGACCCTGTGGTAAATAGTGCTAAGATGTCCCTGTGGTGGACAGAAGGGGGAAACTTTCTGTGGTGGACAGTGGGTAGGATGTCCCTGTGATGGAAAGAGGGGAGGTAGTCAGTAAGGTGGTCAGTGGGAAGGACATCCTTGTGGTATAGAGTGGTGAGTACTTCACTGTAGTGCACACTGAGGAAGACATCCCATGTGGATTACACTGTGGAGGACATCCTTGTGGTGGACTATGTGGAGGACCTCCCTGTGGTAGATGGTGGGGAGCACCTGCCTGTTGTGAACAGTGTGGTGGATGTCCATGTAGTCAACAGTTGGAAGGACATCCCTGTGGTGGATTGTGAGAAGGACATTTCTTTGGTTTACAGTGAGAAAGACATCCATGTTGTGGACAGTGGCGAGGACCTCCCTCTTGTGGACAGTAGGAAGGATGTCCCTGTGGCGGACATTGGTTAGGACACCCATGTGTTGGACCATGTGAAAAACATCCCTGTGGTGGACAGTGGGGTGGACGTCTCTTTGGTTGACACGGGTGAGGATGTCCCTGTGGTAGTCAGTTGGAAGGACATCTTTCTTTTGGCAGTGGGAAGGACGTCCCTGTGGTGGACAGTTGGAAGGATGTCCCTGTTTTTGCCAGTGGAGAGGACTTCCATTTGGTGTACAGTGGGGAGTACGTACCTGTGGTGGACAGTGGGGGGACGTCTTGTGGTGGACAGTGGTGAGGATATTTCTCTGGTGCAAAGGAGAACGTCCCTTTGATGGACATTGGGAATGATGTTCCTGCTGTGGAGAGTGCGCAGAACATCTCTGATGTAAACATTGGTGAAGAAGTCCCTGTTGTGCACTGGAAGATGTCCCTGTAGTGCACAGTCATGAGGACGACCCTGTGGTGCACAAGAGGATGACCCTGTGGTGGACAGTGGGGAGGATGTCTCTGTGGTGGACAGTTGAAAGATGTACCTTTGGTGGAAAGTGGGAAGAACGTCCCTTTGGTGGACAGTGAGAAGGACATCCCTGTGGTAGACCGTGGGTAGGATGTCCCTGTGGAGGTCAGTGGGTAGAACGTCTCTGTGGTGGACAGTTGGAATAACATCCCTGTTGTGGACACTGGGGAGAATATTTCTGTGGTGGACAGTTGAAATGATGTCCCTGTTGTAGACAGTGGGTAGGACTACCCTCTGGTTGACAGTGGGTAGTATGTTTCTATGGTGGACACTGGGGAGGACGTACCTGTGGTGGACAGTGGGTAGTATGTTTCTATGGTGGACACTGGGGAGGACGTACCTGTGGTGGACAGTGGAAAGAACATCCCTGTTGTGGACAGTGGGGAGGACATCCCTGTGGTGGACAGTGGAAAGTACATCACTTTGATGGACAGTAATAAGGACATACCTGTGTTGGCAGTGGAAAGAATGTACCTGTGGTGGTCAGTGGGGAGGGCATATGTTGTGGACTGTGGGAAGAACATCACTTATGTGGACTTTGGGAAAGACCTCCTCGTGGTGAACTGTGGGAAGAATGTCCGTCTTGTGGACAAATGAGAGGATGTCACTCAGGCTGACAGTGGGAATGACATCCATCTGGTAGACAGTGGGGAGGACCTTTTTGTGGAGAACAGGGGGAAGAAGGTCCATGTGTTGGAGAGTGGGGAGGACATTTATGTTGTGGACTGTGGGAAGGACATCCATGTTGTTGACATTGGGAAGGACCTCCATGTGGTGGACTGTGTTAAGAATGCCCCTCTCGTGAACAAATGGGAGAAAAACCATGTGGTGGATAGTGGGAAGGACGCATCTGTGGTGGACAGAGGAAAGGACATCATTTAGTGGACACCGGGAAGTACGATCCTGTTGTGGACAGCAGGGTGTACCTTCCTGTGGTGGACAGTGGGAAGGACATGCCTGTTGTGGACAGTGTGCAGGACTTCCCTTTGGTGGAGAGTGGTAAGAAAGTCCCTGTGGTAAACAGTACAGAAGAATTTCCTGTGGTGGACAGAGGGAAGGAGGTCCCTGTGATGGACCATGGAAAGGACATGCCTGTTGTGGACAGAGTGGTGGATATCCCTGTGGTAGACAGTGGAAAGGACATCCCTGTGGTGGACTAGTAGAAAGGACTTTCCTGTGGTGTACATTGAGAAGGAGGTCCCTGTGGTGGATATTGGAAGGGCATATATGTTGTGGACTGTGGGAAGGACGTCCCTGTTGTGTACATTGGGAAAGATCTCCTTGTGGTGAACAGTGGGATAGTTGTCCCTCTGGTGGACATTGTGGAGGAACTCCCTGTGGTGGACATTGGGAAGGATGTCCCTGTGGTGGAGAGAAGGGAGGTCGTCACTTAGGTGGACAGTGGTAAGGACATCCCTGAGGTGGATAGTAGAGAGGACCTCTCTGTGGTGAACAGTGGGAAAAAGGACCCTGTGGTGGAGAGTGGGAAGGACATTTATGTTGTGGATTGTGGGAAGGACGTTCATGTTGTGGACATTGGGAAGGACCTCTGTGTGTTCTACAGTGGCAAGCATGTCCCTCTGGTGGACAGTGGGGAAGACCATCATGTGGTGGACAGTGATAAGGCTGTCCCTGTGGTGGACAGAGAAAAGGTTATCATTGTGGTGGACAATAGGAAGTACGTTCCTGTTGTGGACAGCAGGGTGTACCTTTCTGTAGTGGACAGTCGGAAGGACATGCCTCTTGTGGACAGTGTGGTGGATATCCCTGTGGTGGACAGTGAAAATGACATCCTTGTGGTGGACAGTAGATAGGACTTCCCTGTGGTGGACAGCGGGAATGACGTCCCTCTGGTGGAAAGTGAAAAGGATATGCCTGTTGTGGACAGTGCGGAGGACATCCCTGTGGTGGACAGTAGAGAGGACTTTTCTGTGGTGGACAGTGGAAAGGAGGTCCCTGTGGTGGACATTGGAAGGACATATATGGTGTGGACTGTGGGAAGGACATCGCTGTTGTGGACATTGGGAAACACTTTTGGTGGACAGTGTGAAGGATGACTCTCTTGTGGAGAGTGGGGAGGATGTCCCTGTGTTGGAAAGTGGGAAGGACATCACTCTTATGATCTGAGGGTAGGATATCACCTAGGTGGACAGAGGGAAATACGTCCCTGTGGTGGACAGCACGGAGGACCTTTCTGTTTTGAATTGTGTTAAGGACATCCCTGTTGTAGACAGTGGGGAGGACATCCCTTTGGTGGACAGGGTGAGGATTTCACTGTGGTGGACTGTTGGGAGGATGTTACTGTGGTGCACAGGAGAACGTCCTTGTGGTGCATAGTCAGAAGGATGTCCATAGGGTGGAGTGTGCAGAGGACATCTCTGTGGTGGACAGTAGTTAGGACAACCCTGTTGTCCCCAGTGGGGAGGATGTCCCTGTTGTTTACAGTGGGATGGACTTCACTGTGTTTGATACTTGGGAGGACATCCGTGTTGTGGATATTTGGGTGGATATCCCTCTGTTGGAGAGTAGAGATGATTTCACTGTGGTGGACAGTGTGGATGATGGCCTTGTGGACATTAAGGACAACGCTCCTGTGGTGCACAAGAGAATGTTTCTTTGGTTGACAGTGAGAAGGATGTGCTAGTAGTGGGGAGTGCAGAGGACATCTCTGGGATGGACAGTGGTAAGAACATACCTGCTGTGCACAGGAGGATGTCCCTGTGGTGTACAGTGAAGAGGACTTCCCTGTGGTGGACTGTTGAAATGACGTCCTTGTTGTCAACAGTGGGAAGCACATCCCTTTGGAGGACAGGGGGGGGGGGGACATCACTGTGGTAGACAGGCAGAAAGATGTCCCTGTGGTGGACAGAGGAGAGGATCTCCCTGTGGTGAACGTGGGTAGGATGTCCCTGTGGTTTAAATTTTGGAGGATATTCGTGTGGTGGACAGTGGTTAGAACTTCCCTGTATTGCAGGTTGTTGAAGAAAACCATGTTGTGGACAGTGGTATGGATGTCCTGTACACAGGAGGATGTCCCTGTGGTGGACAATGGGAAGGAGGTCCCTTTGATGGACAGTAGGAGGACATATATGTTGTGGACAGTGTTTAGGACGGTCCTGTTGTGGACATTGGGAAAGACCTTTTGTGGTGCACAGTGAGAAGGGTGTGCCTCTGGCGGACAGTGGGGAGGACCTCCTTGTGGTGGACAGTGGGAAAGACATCCCTGTTATGATATGAGGAAAGAATATCACTGAGGTGAATAGTGGGAATAACGTACTCTTTGTGGACAGCGGGGAGGTCCTTTCTGTTGTTAATAATGTAAGGACATCCCTGTTTTAGACAGTAGGGAGGACATCCCAGTGGTGGACAGTGGTAAGGATGTCATTGTGATGGAGAGTGGGGAGGATGTTACTGTTGTGCACTGAAGAATGTACCTGTGGTGCATAGTTGGAAGAATGTCCATATGGTGGAGAGTGTGGAGGATATCTCTGTGGTGGATAGTGGTTAGGACATCCATGTTGTGTACAGGAGGATGTCCCTGTGGTGCACAGTGTGGAGGATGTCCCTGTTGTTTACAGTGGGAAGGACTACGCTGTGTTTGATAGTTGAGAGGACATCTGTGTTGTGGACAGTTGGGAGGATGTCCCTTTATTAGCGAGTTGAGAGGATTTCACTGTGGTGGACAGTGTGGATGACAGCCTTGTGGAGAGTAAGCACAATGCTCCTATGGTGCACAAGAGAATGTCTCTTTGGTGGACAGTGTGAAGGATGTCCTTGTAGTGGGGAGCACAGAAGACATCTCTGTGGTGGACAGTGGTAAGAACATCCCTGTTGTGCACAGGATGTCCCTGTGTTGTACAGTGAAAAAGACATCCCTGTGGTGGACAGTGAAGAGGACTTCCCTGTGCTGGACCGTTGAAATGAGGTCCTTGTTGTCAACAGTGGGAAGGACGTCACTTTGGAGTACAGTATGGAGGACATCACTGTGGTTGACAGGCAGAAGGGCGTCCCTGTCGTGAACAGTGGAGAGAACTTCCTTGTGGTGGTCAGTGGTTAGGATGTCCCTGTGGATTAAAGTGTGGAGAATATTCGTGTGGTGGACAGTGGTGAGGACTTCCCTGTTTTGCATATTGTTGAGGACAACCATGTTGTGGACAGTGGTAAGGATGTCCTTGTAGTATATAGGAGGATGTCCCTGTGATGGACAGTGGGAAGGTCATCTGCCTGGTGTACTGTGTAAAGGACATCCCTGTGGTGGACAATTGTGAGGACCTCCCTGTGGTGGACAGTGGGGAGGACATATCTGTTGTGGACAGTGGGATGGAAGTCTCGGTGGCGGAATGTGGTGATGACATCTCTTTTGTGGACAGTGGGGAGGACGTTTCTGTGGTGGAAAGTGGCAAGAATGTCCCTGTGGTGGACAGCAGGGAGGAAATCTCTGTGGTCTACAGTGGGAAGGACATCTCAGTTGTGGACAGTGGAAAGAATATTCCTGTGGTGCACAGTTGTGAGGAGGTCCCTGTTGTACATAGGAGGATGTCCCTGTGGTGCAAAGTTAGGAGGATGATTCTTTGGTGGACAATGGGAAAGACATCCACGTGGTGGACTGTGGGGTGGTCCACTGTGTAGTGAACATTGGGGAGCATGTCCCTGTGGTGGACAGTGGAAAGGATATCCCTGTGGTGCACATTGGTCAGGATGTCCCTGTTGGAAGGACGTCACTGTGCTGGACATTGGTGAAGATGACCCTGTGGTGAACAGTTTTATGGATGTCCTTGTGGTACACAGGAGGACATCCCTGTGGTGGACAGTGGGGAGGACTTCTCTCTGATGCACAGTGGATAGGAAATACCTGTGGTGGAGAGTTGGGTTGACCTTCCTGTGGTGGACAGTGTATAGAACGTCCCTGTAGTTGACAGTGTGGAGGACAACCTTGTGCTAAGCTGTGGGAATAATGTCCTTTTTGGGGACAGTGGAAAAATGTCCATGTTGTGGACAAGGGGGTACGTCCCTATGGTGGACATTGGGGAGGACTTCCCTGATGTGTACATAAGTAGGATGTCTCTGTGGTGGACAGTTTGGAGGACATCCCAGTTTACAGTGGGGAGGACATCCTTGTGGTGGACAGTGGGGTGGACATCTCTGTGGTGGACAGTGGGAAGAATGTTCCTGTTGTGGACAGTGGGAAGACTGTTTCTGTGATGTTGAGCAGGGAGGACCTCTCTGTGGTGGACAGTGGGAAGGACATCCCTGTTGTGGACAGTAAAAGGATGTCCTTTTGTACACATTGGGGAAGATATCCCTCTGGTGAAAATTGGGAAGGATATCCCTGTGGTGGACAGTGTTAAGGATGCCCCTGTAGTGGATAGCAGGGAGGACCTCACTTTGGTGGACAGTGGGTAAGATGTCCCTGTGGTGGACAATGAAAAGTGTGTCCCTGTGTTGCACAGTGATGAGGACATCACTCTTGTGCACAGGAGGATGTCCATTTGGTGGACAGTAAGGAAGACCACACTCTGGTGGACTGTGGGGTAGGACATCCCTGTGGTGGACAGTGGGAAGGATGTCCATGTGGTGGACAGTGGGGAAGATGTCTGTGTTGTGGACAGTGGGAGGTATGACCCTGTGGTAGACTGTGGGGGAAAAAAACTTGGGGTGGACAGTTGGGATAATGTCCCTCTGGTGGACAGTGTGTAGGATTTTTCTGTTTTGGAGAGTGGGATGGACTTCCTTGTGAAGGAGAGTGGGGAGTACATCCCTGTTGTGTATAGTGGGATGGATGTTTCTGTAGTGGACAGTTGGGAACATATTTGTGTGGTGGACAGTTAGGAAGACGTCCCTATTTTAAACAATGGGAAGGAAGTCCTTCTTTTGGACAGCGAATGGATGTCCATGTGGTGGACAATGGGAAGGACATCCCTGTTGTAGACAGTGGGGAGGTTCTCCCTGTGGTGGACAGAAAGTAGGATGTCCCTTTGGTGGACAGTGTGGAGGATGTTTCTGTTTTGAACAACTTGGAGGATGTTACTGTGGTGAACAGTGTGAAGTACCTCCCTGTGGTGGACAGCAGGGAGGACCTCTCTGTGGTGGACAGTGGTAAAGATGTCCCTGTGATAGACAGTGATGAGGATGTTACTGCAGTGAATAGGGGAAAGGACATCCCTGTGGTGGACAGTGAAGAAGACTTTTCTGTGTTGGACATTTGGAATGACATCCCTGTGGTGAATGGTGGGAGAGACGTTTCTTTAGTGGATAGTGTGGAGGATGTCCCTGTCGTGGAGAGTGCAGAGGACATCTCTTGGGTAGAGAGTGTTGCTGACATTCCTGGTGTGCCAAGGAGAATGTCCCTCTGGTGCACAGTGGTGAGGATATCCCTGTTGGGCACAGGAAAATGTACCTGTTGAGCAAAGTGGTTAGGATGTCCCAGTGGTGAACAGTGAAAAGGATGTCACTATGGTGGACAATTTGGAGGATGTCTCTGTGGTGGACAGTGGGAAGGATGTCCCTTTGGTGGACAACAGGGAGGACTTCTCTATGGTGGACTGTATGAAGGATGTCCTTGTGGTGGTCAGTGGGGAGGATGTTCCTGTGGTGGACAGTGGGGAGGATGTTTCTGTGGTGCACAGTTGAAGGATGTACCTTTGGTGGACCTTGGGAAGGATGTCTCTTTGGTGGATAGTGGGAAGGATGACACTGTGGTAGACAGTGGATAGGATGTCCCTGTGGAGGGCAGTGGGTAGAACGTCTTTGTGGTGGACAGTGGGAAGGACATACATCCCTGTTGTGGAAATTAGGGAGAATATTTCTGTCGTGGACAGTGGGAAGGACATCCTTTTGTGGACAGTTGAACGGATGTCCCCATGGTGGACAGTGGGAAGGATGTCCCTGTGGTGAACAGTGGGATGGACATCACTGTGATGAACAGTGAGAACATTTCTGTGGTTCACAGGAGAACGTCTCTGTGGTGGACTTTAGGAAGGATTTCCTTGTTGTGGAGAGTATAGAGGACATCTCTGGGGTGGACATTATTGAGGACGTCCCTGGTGTGCATTGGAAGATGTCCCTGTGGTGTATAGTCGTGAGGATGTCACTGTTGTGAACAGGAGATTGTTACTGTGGTGCACAGTAGGGAGGATGATTCTGTCTTGAAGAGTGGGAACAAACACCCTAGTGGTGGACAATGATGAGAAAAACCCTGTGGTGAAGCGTGAGGAAACATCCCTGTGGTGGACAGTGGGGTTTATGTGTATGTGGTATACAAGGGAAGGATGTCACTGTGGTGGACAATTTAGAGGATGTCCCTGTGGTGGACAGTGGAAAGGACATCCCTTTGATGGACAGTGGGATGGACATCCCTATGGTAGACAGTGGTGAGGATGTTGATATAATGGAGAGTGGGAAGAATGTCCCTGTTGTGGACAGTTGGAAGAGTGTCCCTGTGGTGGACATTGGGAAGGATATCCCTTTGGTGGACAGTGGGTATGACGTCCCTGTGGTGGACAGTGGGTTTTACCTCTCTATGTTGTATAGTGGGAAGGATGTCCCTGTGGTGGACAGTAGGAAGGCATCACTTTGATGGACAGTGTGAAGGATATCCCTGTGGTAGATAGTGGTGAGGACGTACATGTGATGGAGAGTGGGGAGGATGTCCATGTTTTGAACAGTGGGAAAGAACACCCCAGTGGTGGACATTGGTGAGGACAACCTTGTGGTGGACTGTGGAGAAACATCCCTGTGGTGGACAGTGGGGTTTATGTCTCTGTGGTAGATGGGAGAAGGATGTCAATATGGTGGACAATTTAGAGGATGTCCCTGTGGTGGACTTTGGAAAGAACATCACTTTGGTGGACAGTGTGAAGGACATCACTGTGGTGGACAGTGGAAAGGACATCCCTTTGGTGGACAGTGGAAAGGACGTCCCTGTGGTGGACAGTGGGAAGGACATCCCTGTGGTGGACATTGCGAAGGATATCTCTTTGGTGACAGTGGTTATGACGTCCCTGTGGTGGACAGTGGGTTGGACCTCTCTATGTTGTACAGTGGGAAGGATGTCCCTGTGGTGGACAGTGGGAAGGACATTTCTTTGATAGACAGTGTGAAAGACATCCCTGTGGTAGACAGTGGTGAGGACGTACATGTGATGGAGAGTGGGGAGGATGTCCATGTTTTGAACAGTGGGAAAGAACACCCCAGTGGTGGACATTGGTGAGGACAACCCTGTTGTGGACTGTGGAGAAACCACCTTGTCGTGGACAGTGGGGTTTGCGTCTCTGTGGTAGACGGCGGAAGGATGTCACTGTGGTGGACAATTTGGAGGATGTCCATGTGGTGTACAATTGGAAGGACATCCCTTTGATAGAGAGTGGGAAGGACGTCCCTGTGGTAGACAGTGGTGAGGACATCCATGTGATGGACATTTGGGAGGATGTCCATGTGGTGGAGAGTTGGAAGAACATCCCTGTGGTGGACTTTTGAAAGGACATCCCTTTGGTGGAGAGTGGGTAGTATGTTCCTGTGGGGGACACATGAGAAATAACATGTGGTGGAAAAGATGTCTCTGTAGTGGACATAGGAGAGGACATCATTTAGTGGACATTGGGAAGAACATTCCTGTTGTGGACAGCAAGGTGAACCTATCTGTTGTGGACAGTGGGAAGGACATGCCTGTTGTGGACAGTGTGGAGGACCTCACTTTGGTAAGCAGTGGAAAGGACATCCCTGTGGTGGACAGTAGAGAGGACTTTTCTGTGGTGGACAGTGAGAAGGAGGTCCCTGTGGTGGACATTGGAAGGACCTATATGTTGTGGACTGTGGGAAGGACGTTCCTTTTATGGACATTGGGAAAGACCCCCTTGTAGTGAACAGTGGGAAGGATGTCACTCTGGTGGACATTGAGGAGGAACTCCCTGTGGTGGACAGTGGGAAGGATGTCCTTGTGGTGGAGGGAGGGGAGGTCGTCACTTAGGTGGACAGTTTTAAGGACATCCCTGTGGTGGATAGTAGAGAGGACCTCTCTGTGGTGAACAGTGAAGGTCCCTGTGGTAGAGAGTGGGAAGGACATTTATGTTGTGGTTTGTGGGAAAGACGTTCATGTTGTGGACATTGGGAAAAACCTTGGTGTGTTCTACAGTGGAAAGCATGTCCCTCTGGGGGACAGTGGTGAGCACCACCATGTGGTGGACAGTGGGAAGGACGTCCCTGTGTTGGACAGAGGAAAGGACATCATTGAGGCGGACATTAGGAAATACATTCCTTTTGTGGACAGCAAGGTGTACCTTTCTGTGGTGGACATTGCAAAGGACATCTGTGTTATGATCAGAGGAGAGGATATCACTGAGGAGGACAGTGAGAAGGACATATATGTTGTTGACACTGGGAAGGATGTCCCTGTTGTGGACATTGGGAAAGACCTCTTGTGGTGGACAGTGGGATGAGTGTGCCTTTGGTGGACAGTGGCGAGGACCTTTTTGTAGTGGACAGTGGGAAAGATAACATTGTTATTATCAAAGGAGAGGATATCACTGAGGTGGACAGTGGGAAGGACGTCCTCTTGGTGGACAGCGGGGAGGACCTTTCTGGTGTGAATAGTGGGAAGGACATCCCTGTTGTAGACAGTGGGGAGGATATCCCGGTGGTGGACAGTGGGGAGTATTTCACTGTGATGGACAGTGGGGAGGATGTTACTGTGGTGCACGGGAGAATGTCCCTGTGGTGCATAGTTGGAAGGATGTCCATATGGTGGACAGTACAGAGGACATCTCTGTGATGGACAGTGGTTAGGACATCCCTTTGTGCACAAGAGGATGTCCCTGTTGTTTACAGTGGGAAGAACTTTGCTATGTTGGATAGTTGGGTGTACATCCATGTTGTGAACAGTTGGAAGGATATCCCTGTGCTAGATAGTTGAGAGGATTCCACTGTGGTGGACAGTTTTGATGACGGCCTTTTGGACAGTAAGGACAATGCTCCTGTGGTGCACAAAAGAATGTCTCTTTGGTGGACAGTGAGAAGAATGTCCTTGTAATGGGAAGTACAGAAGACATCTCTGGGGTGGACAGTGGTAAGAACTTCCCTGTTGTGCACAGGAGGATGTCCCTGTGGTGTACAGTGTGAAGGACATCCCTGTGGTGGACAATGAAGAGGACTTTTCTGTGGTGGACAGGCAGAAGGATGTTGCTGTGGTGGACAGAGGGGAGGACCTTACTGTGGTGGACAGTGGGTAGGATGTCCTGTGGTTTTCAGTGGGGAGGATATTTGTGTGGTGGACTGCAGTGAGGACTTCCCTGTAGTGCATATTGTTGAGGACAACCATGTTGTGTACAGTGGTAAGGATGTCCTTGTAGTACACAGGAGGATCTTCCTCTAGTGGACAGTGGGAAGGACATCTGTTTGGTGGATCATGGAAAGGACGTCCCTGTGGTGGACAGTGGGGGGACATTTCTGTTGTGGACAGTGGGAAGAACGTCTCTGTGACAAAATGTGGGGAGGACATCTTTTTGGTGGACACTGGGGAGGACGTTTCTGTGGTGGAAAGTGACAAGAATGTCCTTGTGGTGGACGGCAGGGAGGACATCTCTGTGGTCTACAGTGGGAAGGACATCTCTGTTGTGGACAGTGGAAAGAATATTCCTATGGTGCACAGTTATGAGGATGTCCCTGTTGTGCATAGGAGGATGTCACTTTGGTGCAAAGTGAGGAGGATGTCACTCTGTTGGACATTGGGAGGATCTCCCTGTGGTGGACATTGGTGAAAATGCTCCTGTGTTGGACCGTGCAGAAAATATCACTGTGGTGGACATTGGGGTGGACATCTCTGGGGTAGACAGTGGTGAGGACATCCATGGTGTGGACAAGAGGATGTTCTTGTGGTGCACAATGGTGAGGACATCCCAGTTGAACACAGGAGGATGTGCTTGTGGTGCACAGTGGGGAGGATGTCCTTGTGGTGAACAGTAAGGAGGACGTCCCTGTGGTGGACAGCTGGGAGGATCTCTATGTGGTGGACAGTGGGAAGGACATCCCTGTTTTGGACAGTGGGAGGACCTTTCTGGTGTGAATAGTGGGAAGGACATCCTTGTTGTAGACAGTGGGGAGGACATCCCGGTGGTGGACAATGGGGTGGGTTTCACTGAGATAGACAGTGGGGGCACTGGAGAATGTCCCTGTTGTGCATAGTTGGAAGTATGTCCATATTGTGGGTAGAGCAGAGGACATCTCTGTGGTGGACAGTGGTTAGGACATCCCTGTTGTGCACAGGAGGATGACCTTGTGGTGCACAGTGTGGAAGATGTCCCTGTTGTTTACAATGAGAAGGACTTTGCTGTGTTTGATAGTTGGGAGGACATTCGTGTTGTGGATGGTTGGGAGAATGTCCCTGTGTTTGAGAGTTGAGAGGGTTTCACTGTGGTGGACAGTGTAGATGATGGCCTTGTGAATAGTAAGGACAACACACGTGTTATGCACAAGAGAATGTCTCTTTGTTGGACAGTGAGAAGGATCTCCTTGTAGTGGGGAATGCAGAAGACATCTCTGGGTGGGACAGTGATAAGAACATCCCTGTTGTGCACATAAGGATGTCCCTGTGTTGTACAATTGGAAGGAAGTCCCTCTGATGGACAGTGGAGAGGATGTACCTGTGGTGGACAGTGGAAAGGATATTCTATGGTGGACAGTGCGAAGACTGTCCCTATGGTGGAGAGCAGGGAGGACCTCTCTCTGGTGGACTGTGGGAAGACTGTCTCTGTGGTGGAGTGCAGGGAGGACCTCTCTGTGGTGGACAGTGGGAAGGACATCCCTGTTATGGACAGTAAAAGGATGTCCCTTTTGTGCACATTGGGGAAGATGTCCCTCTGGTGAACAGTGGGCAGGACATCGCTGTGGTGGACATTGGTGAGGACGACCCTGTGTTGGACATTGGTAAGGATGCCCCTGTGGTGGGTAGCAGGGAGTACCTCACTTTTGTGGACAGTGGGAATGATGTCCATGTGGTGGACAATGCAAAGTATGTCCCTGTGGTGCACAGTGGTGAGGACATCCATGTTGTGCACAGGAGGATGTCATTTGGTGGACAGTGGATAGGACCACACTCTGGTGGACTGTGGGATAGTATGTCCCTGTGGTGGAAAGTGTATAGGACATCCATTTGGTGGACAGTGGGGAAGATGTCTCTGTTGTGGACAGTGGGAAGGATGTCCCTTTGGTGGACAATGTGAAGGAGGTCCCTGTGGTGGATTGTGGGGGAGGAACTCCTTGGGGTGGACAGTTGGGAGGATGTCCCTGTGGTGGACAGTGGGTAGGACCTTTCTGTTGTAGACAGTGGAATGGAATATCCCAGTGGCGAAAGTGAAAAGGATGTCACTGTGGTGGACAATTTTGAGGATGTCTCTGTGGTGGACAGTGGGAACAACGTCCCTTTGGTGGACAACAGGGAGGACATCTCTATGGTTGTCTGTTTGAAGGATGTCTTTGTGGTGGTGAGTGAAGAGGATGTCCCTGTTGTGGACATTGTGAAGGATGTCTCTGTGGTGGACAGTTGAAAGATGTCCCTTTTGTGGACAGTGGGGAGGATGTTACTTTTGTGAACTGTGGGAAGTACGTCCCTGTGGTAGACAGCAGGGAGGAGCTCTCTATGGTTGAGAGTGGGAAAGATGTCCCAGTGATGGACAGTGATGAGCACGTTACTGTTTTGGACAGTGGATTGGATGTTTCTGTGGTGGACAGTGGAGAGGACTTTCCTGTGGTGGACAATGTAGTGGACATGCCTGTGGTAGAGAGTTGAGAGGACCTCCCTTTGGTGGACAGTGGGAAGGACATCCCTGTAGATGTGAGTAGGGAAGATGTTCCTCTGGTGGACACTGGGGAGAAAGTTTCTGTGGTGGTATGTAAAGATGACATCCCTGAGGTGTACAGTGGCGAGTATTTGCCTGTTTTATACAGTGAGGAGGACATCCCTGTGGTGGACAGCGGTGTGGATGACCCTGTGGTGGACAGTGGTAAGGATGCCCCTGTGGTGGACAGCAGGGAGGACCTCACTTTGGTGTACAATGGAAAGTATGTCCCTGTGTTTCACAGTGGTGAGGACATCCCGGTTGTGCACAGGAGGATGTCCTTGTGGTGGACTGTGGGAGGATCACACTTTGGTGGACTGTGGGGTAGAACTTCCCTTTGGTGGACAGTGGGATGGACATCCATGTGGTGGACAGTGGGAAAGATGTCCATGTTGTGGACAGTGGGAAGGATGTTCCTTTGGTGGACAGTGGGAAAGACGTCCCTGTGGTGGACTGTGGGGAGGAACTCCTTGGGGTGGATAGTTGGGAGGATGTCTCTTTGGTTGACAGTGGGTAGGACCTTTCTGTTGTGGACAGTTGGATGGACATCCTTGATAAGATAGTCAGGAGTATGCCCCTGTAGTGTACAGTGGGATGGATGTTTCTGTAGTGGACAGTTGGGAACATATTTGTGTGGTGGACAGTTAGGAAGACGTCCCTGTGGTAAACAGTGGGAAGGAAATTCTTTATGTGGACAGTGAAAGGATGTCCATGTGGTGGACAATGGGAAGGACATCCCTGTTGTAGACAGTGGAGTGGTTCTCCCTGTGGTGGACAGAAAGTAGGCCGTCCAATGGTGGAAAGTGGGGAGGACGTTCCTGTTTGGGACAACTGAGAGGAAATTACTGTTGTGGACAGTGTAGAGGACGTCCCTTTGGTGGACAGCAGGAAGGACCTCTCTGTGGTGGACAGTGGTAAAGATGTCCCTGTAATAGACAGTGATGAGGATGTTTCTGTGGTGAACAGTGGAAAGAACGTCCCTGTTGTGGACAGTGGAGAGGACCTCCTCATTGTGGAAAGTAGAAACACGTCACAGGGGTGGACTGTGGTGAGGACATTTCTGTGGTGGACAGTGGTGAGGAAGTTTCTCTGGTGGATAGGAAAACATCCCTTTGTTGGACAGTAGAAAGTACATCTCTGTGGTGGACAGTAGAGAGAAACACACTGTGGTAGACAGTGGGAAGAACATTTATGTTGTGGACAGTGGGAAGAAAGTCCCTGTGGTAGATAATGGTAAGGATGTCCTTGTGGTGAGCATTATGAAGGATATCCCTCTGGTGGACAGTGGGGAGGACATCCCTGTGGTGGACAGGGGGAAAGGACATCCCTGTGGTGGACAGTGAAGAAGACTTTTCTGTGTTGGACATTTGGAATGACATCCCTGTGGTGAATGGTGGGAGAGACGTTTCTTTAGTGGATAGTGCAGAGGATGCCCCTGTCGTGGAGACTGCAGAGGACATCTCTTGGGTAGAGAGTGTTGCTGACATCCCTGGTGTGCCAAGGAGAATGTCTTTGTGGTGCACAGTGGTGAGGATATCCCTGTTGGGCACAGAAAAATGTACCTGTTGAGCAAAGTGGTTAGGATGTCCCAGTGGTGAACAGTGAAAAGGATGTCACTGTGGTGGACAATTTGGAGAATGTCCCTGTGGTGGAAAGTGGGAAAGACGTCCCTTTGTTGGACAACAGTGAGGACTTCTTTATGGTGGACTGTATGAAGGACGTCCTTTTGGTGGTCAGTAGGGAGGATGTCCCTGTGGTGGACAATGTGTAGGATGTCTCTGTGGTGGACAGTTGAAAGATATACCTTTTGTGGACAGTGGGAACAACCTCCCTTTGGTGGTCAGTGGGAAGGATGACACTGTGGTAGACAGTGGGTAGGATGTCCCTGTGGAGGGAAGTGCATAGAACTTCTCTGTGGTGGACAGTGGGAAGGACATCCGTATTGTGGACAGTGGGGAGAATATTTCTGTGGTCTACAGTTGAAAAGATATCCCTGTAGTGGAAAATGAAGAGGACCTACCTGTGGTGGAGATTGGGAAGGACTTCCCTGTGGTAGACCTTGTGTAGGACCTCCCTGTGGTGGACAGTGGGTAGTATGTCTCTGTGGTGGACAGTGGAATGCACATCCCTCTTGTGGACAGTGGGGAGGACGTCCGTGTGGTGGACAGTTGAAAGGACATCACTTTGATATACAGTAGAGAGGACCTCCCTGTGATGGACAGTGGGAAGGAGGAGCTTGTGGTGGACAGTGGGAAGGACATTATGTTGTGGACTGTAGGAAAAACATCTCTGTTGTGGACATTGGGAAACACTTCCTTGTAGTGAATTGTGGGAAGAATATCCCTGTTGTGCACAGAGGGGAGGACATCACTTAGGTGGAAAGTGGGAAGGACATCACTGTGGTGGACAGTGGGGAGGACCTTTCTGTGGTGGACAGTGGGAAGGACATCACTGTTGTGGACAGTGGGAAGGATGTCACTGTTTTGGACAGTGTTAAGGACATCACTGTGGTGGACAGTAGAGAGGACCTTTCTGTGGTGAACAGTGGGAAGAATGTTCATGTGTTGGACAGTGGGGATGACATTTATGTAGTGTATTGTAGGAAGAAAATTGATGTCGTGGACATTGGGAAGGAACTCCTTGTAGTGGACAGTGGGAAGCATGACTGTGTTATAGACAGTGGGGAGAAACACTATGTGGTGGACAATGGGAAGGACGTCTCTTTGGTGGACATAGGAAAGTACATCATTTAGTAGACATTGGGAAGTATGTTCCTGTTGTGAGCAGCAGGGTGTACCTTTATGTGGTGGACAGTGGGAAAGACATGCCTCTTGTGGACAGTGCGGAGAACGTCCCTTTGGTGGACAGTGGAAAGTACATCCCTGTGGTGGACAGTAGAGAGGAATTCACTGTGGTGGACAGAGGAAAGGAGGCCCCTGTAGTGGAACATCCAAAGGACACACCTGTTGTGGACAGGGCGGAGGACATCCCTGTGGTGGACAGTGGAAAGAACATACCTGTGGTGGACAGTAGAGAGGATTTGCCTGTGGTGGACAGTGAGAAGGAGGTCCCTGTGGTGGACATTGAAAAAACATATATGTTGTGGACTGTGGGAAGGACGTCCCTGTTGTGGACATTGGGAAAGACCTCCTTGTGCTGAACAGTAGGAAGGATGTTCATCAGGTAGGCACTGGGGAGGAACTCCCTGTTGTGGACAACGGGAAAGATGTCCCTGTTGTGGAGAGAGGGGAGGTGTTCACTTAAGTGGATAGTGGTAAGGACATCCCTGTGTTGGATAGTGGAGAGGACATCTCTGTGGTGGATAGTGGAGAGGACATCTCTGTGGTGAACAGTGGGAAGAAGGTCCCTGTAGTGGAGAGTGGGAAGGACATTTATGTTGTGGATTGTGAGAAGGATGTACATTTTGTGGACATTGGGAAGGACCTCCATGTGTTCTACAGTGGCAAGCATGTTCCTCTGGTGGACAGTGGGGAGGACCACCATGTGGTGGACAGTAGAAAGAACATCCCTGTGGTGGACAGAGGAAATGATATATATGGTGTGGACTGTGGGAAGGACGTCCCTGTTGTGGACATTGAGAAAGGCCTTTTGGTGGACAGTGGGAAGAATGATCCTCTTGTGGATAGTGGGGAGGACGTCCCTGTGGTGGAAAGTTGGAAGGACATCACTGTTATGGTCTGAGGGGAGGACATCACTGAGCTGGAAAGAGGGAAGGACATCCCTGTGATGGACAGCATGGATGTCCTTTCTGTTTAGAATTGGGTTAAGGACATCACTGTTGTAGAGAGTGGGAAGGAGCTGCCTGTGGTGGACAGTGGGGAGGATCTGACTCTAATGAACAGTGGGGAGGAAGTCCCTGGGGTGGAAAGTTGTGTGGACTTCCCTGTGGTGGACAGTGTGTAGAACGTCCCTGTAGTGGACAGTGGGGAGGACATCCCCGTGATAAACTGTGGGAATAATCTCCTTTTTGTGGACAGTGGAAGGATGTCCATGTTGTGGACAAGGGGAGTATGTCCATATGGTGGGGAGTGGGGAGGACCTCCATGTAGTGGACATGGGTAGGATGTATCTGTGGTGGACAGTGGGGAGGACATCCCTGTTTAAATTTGAAAGGACATTTTGTGGTGGACAGTGGGGAGGACATCTCTGTGGTGGACATTGGGAAGAATGTCCCTGTGGTGGACAGCAGAAAGGACATGTCTGTTGTGTACAATGGGAAGGACGTCTCTCTGGTGGACAGTGAAGGGGATGTACCTGTGTTGGACAGTGGAAAGTATGTTCTATGGTGGACAGTGGGAAGACTGTCCCTATGGTGGAGAACAGGGAGGACCTCTCTGTGGTGGACAGTGGGAAGGACATCCCTGTTGTGGACAGTAAAAGGATGTCCCTTTTGTGCACATTGGGGAAGATGTCCCTCTGGTGAACAGTGGGATGGACATCCTTGTGGAGGACAGTGGTGAGGCCGACCCTATGGTGGACAGTGGTAAGGATGTTTCTGTAGTGGACAGTTGGGAACATATTTGTGTGGTGGACAGTTAGGAAGATGTCCCTGTGGTAAACATTGGGAAGGAAGTCCTTTTTGTGGACAGCGAAAGGATGTCCATGTGGTGGACAATGGGAAGGACGTCCCTGTAGTAGAAAGTTTGGAGGTTCTCCCTGTGGTGGACAGTAAGTAGGATGACCTTGTGGTGGACAGTGTGAGAAAGTTTCTGTTTTGGACAACTGGGAGAACGTTACTGTGGTGGTCAGTGTGTAGGACGTCCCTGTGGTGGACAGCAGGGAGGGCCTCTCTGTGGTGGATAGTGGTAAAGTTATCCCTGTGATAGGCAGTGATGAGGATGTTTCTGTGGTGGACAGTGGAAAGGACGTCCCTGTTGTAGACAGTGGTGAGGACCTCCCTGTTCTAGATATTGGGAAAGAAGTCCCTGTGGTGAACAGTGAAAAGGATGTTTCTGTGGTGGATAGTGGAGAGGACATCCTCATGTTGGAAAGTGGCAAGTAAGTCACAGTGGTGGACAGTGGTGAGGATGTTTCTCTGGTGCAAAGGAAAAGGTCTCTTTGGTGGACAGTGTAAAGTACAACTCTGTGGTGGACAGTAGAGAGAAACACACTGTGGTGGACAGTGGGAAGAACATTTATGTTGTGCACTGTGGGAAGAACATCTCTGTTGTGGACATTGAGAAAGTCCTCCTTGTGGTAAACTGTGGGAAGAATGTTCCTCTTATGGACAGAGGGAACGACATCACTTAGGTAAACAGAGGGAAGGACATCCTTGTGGTGGACAGTGGGGAGGAACTTTCTTTGGTGGACTGTAAGAACGATATACCTGTTGTGAACAGTGGTGAGGATTTCACTGGTTTGGACAGTGTTAAGGATATCACTGTGGTGGACAGTAGAGAGGAACTTTCTGTGGTGAACATTGGGAAGAAGTTCCATGTGATGGACAGTGGGGAGCACATTTATGTTGTGGATTATGGGAAGGATGTCCATGTTGTGGACATTGGGAAGAACCTCCGTGTGGTGGACAATGGGAAGCATGTCCCTATCATGGACAGTGGGGAGAAACACCATGTGGTGGACAGTGGAAAGGAAGTCACTGTGCTGAACATTGGTGAGATGACCCTGTGCTGGACAGTTTTATGAATGTTCTTGTGGTACACAGGAGGACATCTCTGTTGTGGACAGTGGGGAGTATCTCTCTCTGATGGACAGTGGGTAGGAAATAACTTCTTGTGGACAGTTGAGTGGACCTCCCTGTGGTGAACAGTGTGTAGAACTTCCCTGTAGTGGACAGTGGGGAGGACATCCCTGTGCTAAACTGTGGGAATAATGTCCTTTTGTAGACAGTGGAAGGATGTCCATGTTGAGGACAAGGGGAGTAGGTCCCTATGGTGGACAGTGGGGAGGACCTCCCTGTGGTGCACATGTGTAAGATGTCTCTGTTGTGGACAGAGGGGAGGACATTCCTGTTTAAAGTGGGGAGGTCATCCTTGTGGTAGACAGTGGGGAGGACATCTCTGTGGTGGAGAGTGGGAAGAATGTCCCTGTGGTGCACAGCGGAAAGGACCTCTCTGTGGTGTACAATGCGAAAAACCTCCCTCTGGTGGAAAGTGGAGAGGATGTACCTGTGTTGGATAGTGGAAAGGACATTCTATGGTGGACAGTTTGAAGACAGTACCTGTGGTGGAGAGCAGGGAGGACCTGTCTGTGGTGTACAGTGGGAAGGACATCCATGTTATGGACAGTAAAAGGATGTCACTTTTGTGCACATTGGGGAAGATATCCCTCTGGTGAACAGTGGGAAGGACATCCCCGTGGTGGACACTGGTGAGGATGACCCTGTGGTGGACAGTGGTAAAAATGTCCCTATGGTGGACAGAAGGGAGGAGCTCACTTTTGTGGACAATTCAAAGTGTGTCCCTGTGGTTCACTGTGGTGAGGATTCCCCTCCTGTGCACAGGAGTATGTCCTTGTGGTGGACAGTGTGGAGGACCACTCTGGTGGATTGTGGGGTAGGACATCCCTTTGGTGGACAGAGGGGATGATGTCTGTGTTGTGGACTGTGGGAAGGATGTCACTTTGGTTGACAATGGGAAGGACATCCCTGTAATGGACTGTGGGAAAAGAACTAATTGGGGTGGATAGTTGGGAGTAGGTCCCTATGGTGAACAGTGGGAAGGACTTTTCTGTAGTGGACAGTGGGATGGATGTCCTTGTGGAAGACAGTGGGGATTACATCCCTGTTGTGTACAGTGGGATGAATGTTTCTGTAGTGGATAGTTGGGAACATATTTGTGTGGTGGACAGTTAGGAAGACATCCCTGTGGTAAACAGTGGGAGGGAAGTCCTTTTGTGGACAGCAAAAGGATGTCCATATGGTGGACAATGGGAAGGACATCCCTGTTGTAGACAGTGGAGAGGACATCCCGGTGGTGGACAGTGGGGAGGATTTCACTGTGATGGACAGTGGGGAGGGTGTTACTGTGGTGCACTGGAGAATGTCCCTGTGTTGCATCATCAGAACGATGTCCATATGGTGGAGAGTGCGGAGGACATCTCTGTGGTGGACATTGGTTAGGACATCCCTCTTGTGCACAGGAGGATGTCCCTGTGATTCACAGTGGGGTGGATGTCCCTGTTGTTTACAGTGAGAAGGACTTCACTGTGTTTGATAGTTGGGAGGACATCCCTGTAGTGGACAGTTGGGAGGATGTCCCTGTGTTGGAGAGTTGAGAGGATTTCACTGTGGTGGACAGTGAGGATGACACCCTTGTGGACAGTAAGGACAACACTATTGTGGTGCACAAGAGAATGTCTCTTTCATGGACAGTGAGAAGGATGTCCTTGTAGTGGGGAGTGCAGAAGACATCTCTGGGGTGGATAGTGGTAAGAACATTCCTATTGTGCACAGGAGGATGTCCCTCTGGTGTACAGTGGGAAGGACATCCCTGTGGTGAACAGTGAAGAGGACTTCCCTGTGGTGGACCGTTGAAATGATATCCTTGTGGTCGACAGTGGAAAGGGCATCCCTTTGGAGGACAGTGGTGATGACATCACTGTGGTGGACAGGCAGAAGGATTTCCCTGTGGTGGACAGAGGGGAGGACCTCCCTGTGGTGGACAGTGGGTAGGATGTCCCTGTGGTTTACAGTGTGGAGGATATTCATGTGGTGGATGGCAGTTAGGACTTCCCTGTAGTGCATATTGTTGAGGACAACCGTGTTGTGGACAGTGGTAATGATGTCCTTGTAGTACACAGGAGGATGTCCCTGTGGTGGACAGTGGGAAGGACATCTGTTTGGTGGACCATGGAAAGGACATCCCTGTGGTTGATAGTTGGGAGGACCTCCCTGGGGTGGAGAGTGGATAGGACATTTCTGTTGTGGACAGTGGAGAGGACGTCCCTGTGGTGGACAGTGGAAAGGACATCTCTTTGATGGACAGTAGAGAGGACATCCCAGTGGTGGACAGTGGGAAGGAGGTCCCTCTTATGGACAGTGGGAAGGACATCCTTTTTATTGACAGTGGAAAGAATATTTCTCTAGAGGACAGTTGAAATGATGTCCCTGTGTTGGAAAGTGGAGAGGAGCTACCTTTGGTGGAGATTGGGGAGGTCCTCCCTGTGGTACACAGTGGGTAGGACATCCCGGTGGTGGACAGTGGGTAGTACATTCCTGGGGTGGACACTCGGGAGGACGTCAATGTCGTGGAGAGTGGAAAGAACATCCCAATTGTGGACAGTGGGGAGGACATCCCTGTGGTGCAAAGTGGAAAGACATCCCTTTGGTGGACAGTAGAAAGGACTTCCCTGTGGTGGACAGAGGGAAGCAGTTCCCTGTGGTGGGCATTGGAAGGACATATATGGTATGGACTGTGGGAAAAACGTCCCTGTTGTGGACATTGGGAAAGACATTTTGGTGGACAGTGGGAATGATGACCCTCTTGTGGACAGTAAGGAGGACGTCCCTGTGGTGGACAGTGGGAAGGACATCCCTGTTATGGTCTGTGGGGAGGATATCACTGAAGTGGAGAGAGGGGAGGACGTCCCTGTGGTGGACAGCAGGGAGGACATTTCTGTTTTGAATTGTGGGAAGAACATCCCTTTTGTAGACAGCGGGGAGGATGTCCCTGTGGTGGACAGTGGGGAGGACATCTCTGTGGTGGGACAGTGGGGAGGATTTCACTGTGGTGGACAGTGGGGAGGATGTTATTGTGGTGCACTGGAGAATGTCCTTGTGGTGCATAGCCAGAAGGAAGTCCATATGGTGGAGAGTGCGGAGGACATCTCTGTGGTGGACCGTGGTTAGGACATCCCTGTTGTGCACAGTGGGGAGGATGTCCCTGTTGTTTACTGTGGAAAGGACTTCACTGTGTTTGATACTTGGGAGAACATCCCTATTGTGGACAGTTGGGAGGATGCCCCTGTGGTGGAGTGTTGCTAGGATTTCACTGTGGTGGACAGTGCAGATGACGGCCTTGTAGAGAGTCAGAACAACGTTCCTGTGATGCACAAGAGAATGTCTCTTTGGTGGACAGTAAGAAGGATGTCCTTGTAGTGGGGAGTGCAGAGGATATCTCTGGGATGTACAGTGGTAAGAACATCCCTGTTGTTCACAGGAGGATATCCCTGAGGTGTACAGTGGGGAGGACATCCTTGTTGTGAACAGGAGGATGTCCTGTGGTGCAGAGTGGGGAGGATGTCCCAGTTGTTTACAGTGGGAAGGACTTCGCTGTGTTTGATAGTTGGGAGGACATCCATTTGTGGAAAGTTGGGAGGATGTCCCTATGTTGGAGAGTTGAGAGGATTTCACTGTGGTGGACAGTGTTGATGACACCCTTGTGGACAGTAAAGACAATGCTCCTGTGGTGCACAAGAGAATGTCTCTTTGGTGGACAGTGAGAAGGATGTCCTTGTAGTGGGAAGTGCAGAAGATATCTCTGGGGTGGACAGTGGTAAGAACATCCCTGTTGTGCACAGGAGGATGTCCCTGTGGTGTACAGTGTGAAGGACATCCCTGTGGTATACAGTGAAAAGGACTTTCCTGTGGTGGAACATTGAAATGAAGTCCTTGTGTCGACAGTGGAAAGAACATCCCTGTTGTGGACAGTGGGGAGGACGTCCTTGTTGTGGACTGTGGAAAGGACATCACTTTGATGAACAGTAAAGAGGTCCTCTGTGTGGTGGACAGTGGGAAGGAGGTTCCTGTGGTGGACAATGGGAACAACATTTATGTTGTGGACTGTGGGAAGAACATCTCTCTTGTGGACATTGGGAAAGATCTCACTGTGTTGAACTGTGGGAAAAATGTCCCTCTTGTGGACAGAGGGGAGGATGCCACTTAGGGTGACAGTGGGAAGGACATCCCTGTGGTACACAGTGGAGAGGATCTTTCTGTGGTGGATAGTGTGAAACACACCTCTTTTGTGGACAGAGGGAGTATAACACTGGCTTGGACAGTGGTAAGGACATTCCTATGATGGACAGTAGAGAGGACCTCTCTGTGGTGAACAGTGGGAAGAAGGTCCATGTGTTGGACAGTAGGGAGGACATTTATGTTGTGGATGGTGGGAAGGATGTCCATGTTGTGGACATTGGGAAGGACCTCCATGTGGTGGACAGTGGGAAGCATGTCCCTCTCATGGACAGTGGGTCAGAACACCATGTGGTGGACAGTGGGAAGGATGTCTCTGTGGTGGACAGAGGAAAGAAATCATTTAGTGGTAATTGGAAAGTACATTCCTGTTGTGGACAGCAGGGTAAACCCTTCTTTGGTAGACAGTTGGAAGGGCATGCCTGTTGTGGACAGGGCAGAGGACATCCCTGTGGTGGACAGTGGAAAGGACATACTTGTGGTGTACTGTAGAGAGGACATACATGTGGTGGACAGTGAGAAGGAGGTCCCTGCGATGGACATTGGAAAGACATACATATTGTGGACTGTGGGAAGGACGACCCTGTTGTGGACATTAGAAAAGACCACCTTGTGGTGAACAGTGGGAAGGATGTACCTCTGCTAGACATTGTGGAAGAACTCCCTGTGGTGGACAGTGGGAAGGATGTCCCTGTGGTGGAGAGAGGGAAGGTCATCAGTTAGGTGGACAGTGGCAAGGACATTTCTGTGCTGGATGGTAGAGAGGACCTTTCTGTGGTGAACAGTGAGAAGAAGGTCCCTGTGGAGGAGAGTGGGAAGGACATTTATGTTGTGGATTGTGGGAAGGACGTACATGTTGTGGACACTGGGAAGGAAATCCGTGTGCTCTACAGTGGCAAGCATGTACCGCTGGTGGACAGTGGGAAGGACCTCCATGTGGTGGACAGTAGGAAGGTCGTCCCTGTGGTGGACAAAGAAAAGGACATCATTGAGGTGGACATTAATAAGTATGTTCCTCTTGTGTACAGCAGGGTGTGCTGTCTTTCTGTGGTGGACTGTAGGAAGGACATGACTGTTGTGGACAGTGTGGTAAACATTCCTATGGTGAACAGTGGAAAGGACATCACTGTGGTGGACAGTAGAGAGGACTTCCTTGTGGTGGACAGTGGGAACGAGGTCCCTATTGTGGACATTGGAAGGACATCCCTATTTTGGACATTGGGAAATACCTTTTGGTGGACAGTGGGAAGGATGACCCTCTTGTTTACAGTGGGGAGGATGTCCCTGTGGTGGAAAGTGGGAAGGACATCCCTGTTATGGTCTGAGGGGAGGATATCACTGAGGTGGACAGAGGGAAGAACATCATTGAGGTGGATATTAGGAACTACGTTTCTGTTGTGGACAGCAGGGTGTAACTTTCTGTGGTGAACCGTGGGAAGGACATGCCTGTTGTGGACAGTGTGGTAAACATCCCTGTGGTGGACAGTGGAAAGAATATACATGGGGGGGGACAGTAGACAGTAATTCCCTGTGGTGGACAGTGGGAAGGATGTCCCTGTGGTGGACATTGCAAGGACATATATGTTGTGGACTGTGGGAAGGACGTCCCTGTTGTGGACATTGGGAAAGATGTTTTGGTGGACAGTGGGATGGATAACTCTCTTGTGGACAGTGGGGAGGATATCCCTGTGGTGGAAAGTGGCAAGGACATCCCTGTTATGAACTAAGGGGAGGATATCACTGAGGTTGACAGAGGGAAGGACGTCCCTGTGGTGGACAGCAGGGAGGACCTTTCTGTTTTGAATTGTGGGAAGAACATCCCTGTTGTAGACAATGGGGAGGACATCCCTGTGGTGGACAGTGGCGAGGATTTCACTGTGGTGGACAGTGGGGAGTATGTTACTGTGGTACACTGGAGAACGCCCTTGTGGTGCAGAGTCAGAAGGATGTCCACATGGTGAAGAGTGTGGAGGACATCTCTGTGGTGGACAGTGGTTAAGACATCCCTGTTGTGCCCAGTGGGGAGGATGTGACTGTTGTTTACAGTGGGAAGGACTTCACTGTGTTTGAGTTTTGGGAGGACATCCCTGTTGTGGACAGTTAGGAGGATGTCACTGTTGTGAAGAGAGGAAGGATTTCACTGTGGTGGACAGTGAAATGACGGCCTCCTAGACAGTAAGAACAAAGTTCCTATGGTGCACAAGAGAATGTATCTTTGGTGGACAGTGAGAAGGATGTCCTTGTAGTGGGGAGTGCAGGGGATATCTCTGGGGTGTACAGTGGTAAGAACATCCCTGTTGTGCAAAGGAGGATAACCCTGAGGTGTTCAGTGGTGAGGACATCTCTGTGGTGGACAGGCAGAAGGATGTTCCTGCTGTGGACTGTGGGGAGGACCTCCCTGTGGTGGACAATGTGTAGAATGTCCCTGCGGTTTACAGTGTGGAGTATGTTCATGTTTTGGACAGTGGTGAGGACATCCCTATAGTGGATATTGGTGAGTACAACCATGTTGTGGACAGTGGTAAGGATGTTCTTGTAATAAACAGGAGGATGTCACTGTGGTGGATAGTGGGAAGGATATTTCTTTGGTGAACAGTGGAAAGGACATCCCTGTGGTGGACAGTTGGGAGGACCTCCTTGTGGTGGACAGTGTAGAGGATGTTCTGTGGTGGACAGTGGGTTGTACATGTTTGTTGTGGACAGTGCGGAGGACGTCAATGTGGTGGATAGTGGAAAGGACATCCTTCTGGTGGACAGTAGAGAGGACTTCACTGTGGTGGACAGTAGGAAGGACATATATGTTGTAGACAGTGGGAAGGACGTCCCTGTTGTGGACATTGTGAAAGACCTCTTTGTGGTGGACAGTGGGAAGGACATTTCTGTTATGATCTGAGAAGAGGATATCACTGAGGTGGACAGTGGGAAAGACGTTCTCTTGGTAGACAGCAGAGAGGACATTTCTGGTGTGAATAGTGGGAAGGACATCCCTGTTGTAGACAGTGGGGAGGACATCCCAGTGGTGGACAGTGGGGAGGATTTCACTGTAATGGACAGTGGGGAGGATGTTACAGTGGTGCACTGGAGAATGTCCCTGTGGTGCATAGTTGGAAGGATGTCCATAGTGTGGAGAGAGTGGAGGACATTCTGTGGTGCACAGTGTTTAGTACATCCCTGTTATGCCCAGTGGGGAGGATGTCCCCATGGTGGACAGTGGGGAGGATGCCCCTGTTGTTTACATTGGGAAGGACTTCGCTGTGTTTGATAATTGGAAGGACATCCGTGTTGTGGACAGTTGGGAGGATGTCCCTGTGTTGGAGAGTTGAGAAAATTTCACTGTGGTGGAGAATGTGGATGATGGCCTTGTGGACAGTAAGGACAATGCTCCTGTGATGCACAAGAGAATGTCTTTTTGGTGGACACTGAGAAGGATGTCCTTGTAGTGGGGAGTGCAGAAGACATCTCTGGGGTGGACAGTATAAGAACATCCCTGTTGTGCACAGGAGGAAGTCCCTGTGGTGTAGAGTGGGAATGACATCCCTGTGGTGGACAGTGAAGAGGACTTCCCTGTGGTGGACCGTTGAAATGATGTGTTTGTGGTCAACTGTGAGATGGACATCCCTTTGAAGGATGTCCATGTTGTGGACAGTGGTGAGGACCTCCCTGTCGTGAATATTGGGAAGGACGTCCCTGTGTTAAACAGTGGACAGGGTGTTTCTGTGGTGGACAGTGGGGAAGATGTCTGTGTTGTGGACAGTGGCAATGATGTCTTTTTGGTGGACAGTGGGAAGGACGTCCCTGTGGTGGACTGTGGGGAGGAACTCCTTGGGGTAAACAGTTGTGAGGATGTCCCTTTGGTGGACAGTGGGAAGGACCTTTCTGTTGTGGACAGTTGGATGCACATCCTTGTGGAGGACAGTGGGGAGTATGTCCCTGTTGTGTACAGTGGGATGGATGTTTCTGTAGTGGACAGTTGGGAACATATTTATGTGGTGGACAGTTAGGAAGAAGTCTCTGTGGTAAACAGTGGGAAGGAAGTCCTTTTTGTGGACAGTGAAAGGATGTACATGCGGTGCACAATGGGAAGGACTTCCCTGTTGTAGACAGTGGGGAGGTTCTCTCTGTGGTGGAGAGTAAATAGGATGTCCCTGTGGTGGACAGTGGGGAGGACATTTCTGTTTTGGACAACTGAGAGGACATTACTGTGGTTGACAGTGTGAAGGACATCCCTGTGGTGGACAAGAGAGAGGACCTCTCTGTGGTGGACAGTGGTAAAGATGTCCCTGTGATAGACAGTGATGAGGATGTTTCTGTGGTGGACAGTGGAAAGGACGTCCCTGTTGTGGACATTGGTGAGGACCTCCCTGTTGTAAGGGAAAGGACGTCCCTGTGATGAACAGTGGAAAGGGTGTTTCTGTGGTGGACAGTGGAGAGGAACTCCTCCTGGTGGAAAGTTCAAAGAGTGTTACAGTGGTGGACAGTGTTGAGGACGTTTCTGTGGTGGACACTGGTGAGAAGTTTCTCTAGTGCAATGGAAAATGTCCCATTGGTGGACAGTGGAAAGTCCATCTCTTTGGTAGATAGTAGAGAGAAACATACTGTGGAGGACAGTGGGAAGAACATTTATGTTTTGGACAGTGGGAAGGAAGTCCCAGTTGTGGACATTGGTAAAGACCTTCTTGTGTTGGACAATGGGAAGTATGACCTCTTGTGGAAAGTGGACGTCACTTTGGTGGACAGTGGGGAGGACATCCTTGTCATGTTCTGAGGGGAGGATATCACTAAGTTAGACAGAAGGAAGGACTTCCCTGTGGTGGACAGCAGGAAGGATCTTTCTGTTATGAATTGTGGGAAGGACATTCCTGTTCTAGACAGTGGGAAGGACATCATGGTGGTGGACAGTGGGGAGGATTTCACTGTGATGAACATTGGGGAGGATATTACTAGGGTGCACTGGAGAATGTCCCTGTGTTGCATAGTCAGAAGGATGTCTATATGGTGGAGAGTGCGGAGGACATCTCTGTTGTGCACAGGAGGATGTTCTGTGGTGTACAGTGGGAAGGACATCCCTGTGGTGGACAATAAAGAGGACTTCCCTGTGGTGGACCATTGAAATGACGTCCCTGTGGTCGACAGTAAGAAGGACGTCCCTTTGGAGGACAGTGCAGAAGACATCACTGAGGTAGACTGGCAGAAGGCTGTCCCTGTGGTGGACAGAGGAGAGGACCTCCCTGTGGTGGACAGTGGGTAGGATGTCCCTGTGGTTTACAGTGTGGAGCATATTCGTGTTGTGGACGGTGGTGAGGACTTCCCTGTAGTGCATATTGTTAAGGACAACCATGTTGTGGTCAGTGGTAAGGATGTCCTTGTGGTACACAGGAGGATGTCCCTGTGGTGGACAGTGGGAAGGACATAGGTTTGGTGGACTGTGGAAAGGACGTCCCTATGGTGGACAGTTGGGAGGACCTCCCTGTGGTGAACAGTAGGAAGGACATATCTGTTGTGGAGAGTGGGATGGAAGTCTCTGGCGGAATGTGGGGAG